>NC_056739.1:1171246253-1171393753 GCF_019279795.1 Protopterus annectens | reverse complement strand
TGTGATTAATGAGTTACTATATATAATTTGCAAGTGGGGTGTGGAAGGCACTGCCCCCTGCAAAAATGTTTTTTTTAATGTTTTTAGTTATTTTTATTTTTTTCTCAGCACATGCATACTAGCTGGTTGACATTTGGATTTTGATGAATTGCGGTGTCTGTTTGGCACATTGATGAACACGGATGTCAATGTAAAGTAGTGACACAAATTATATGTATACTGTAAAGAGATAGTCGTACATGCATAGGTGTACACCCTACTTACACACACACATTATATATATATATATATATAATGTGTGTTTATATATAACTGTTAACTAGACAGTATTTGATTTACCCTGATTGAGTCGTTTAGGGTCACACTGTCTGTCAATATTTATGTATATATATGTATGTGTGTGTGTGTGTGTGTGTGTGTGTGTGTGTGTGTGTGTGTGTGTATACACACACACACACATAGACACAAAAAAGACAGTGAGGTGGTTCTTGCTCGTAAAATGTCTGAAAATGATATAAACTAATGCACATATTGTGGGCTAATAGTGTAAGCAGAGCTATTGCTTTAAAATTTATATTAGTAGTGTGTACATGCTACAGAGTACTGTTGTTTTAAAGGAGAAACCCACACACAGACTAAAAACAAATGTTTATTTCATCATGTCTTAATGTTTCCTACATTTTAGAACCACTTGTGGACATTATGTACTACTTTTATATTTTTAAATGCAATTCCAATGTCTGCCCACATGGGGTCCAGCATCTTGATTTTTTCATGTACCTGTAGGTATCGTGCAATGCAGTCTTTGGCTTTAAAATATTACATCATAGCCCCTAAGCTCCTGTCAATGCATTGACTTTACATGTGTTTTCACATGTAAGAAGTCTATCAGGTATAGGAGACATGATCTGCCTTTTACAAGCCTGAACTGGGTGGGGTCCAGAGTTTGGAGATTACCAATGTCATTGTTTATAAGTTCCATGATGATACGTTCCATAGTCTTGCAGACCAGGCTCATCAGGCTAATGGCACGGTAGTTCCCGGGGTCCGTGGTGGCTCCCCCTTTGTGGAGAGGGATAACCGTCACTGTGCACCATTCAGTGGGCACAAAGCCTGAGGTGAGGCTATGATTGAACTTGGTACTTAGGTGGGGGTGCCAGTTCATTCTGTAGTTCGTGTAGAACGCAGCCTGGGATGTTGTCAGGTCCCATGGATGCTGTGTTCTTGGCTTTGGAGAGTGTAGTTTTTACCTGTGCAGCTGTGATTACAGGAAATTTGCATTCTTCCGGTATAGAGATGGGTACTTTAGGGGATGAGAGGGGGGTAAAGTTAGCACTGAACCTATCTGCCAGGATGTTGGAAATATCAGTTGGTTCTGTATATTTAGTGCCATTGTGCTGTAACTCAGAGTAGATCTGAGTGTTGCCATTGAGATTCTTGACATAGCTATAGAATGCTTTGTGGTGGACTTTTATTCCTGCCTTTTGACAAAAAGAAAAGGATTATTGTTGGAAAGTAAGTGTTGTCCTGTTGTATGGGTTGTGGGACCTTTGACAAAAAAGTACTGTTTTTTTTTCCTTTTGTTAAGAATGTTAATCTGGTACACTTGGTTGTGTAAGTAACAGATTGCACTACTGCCTTCTGGTTTTTATCATAAAATAAAACTGAATATTTTTGATAATCCTTGGACTTCTTGTGCATTAGTATTCAACTTATATATTTTTATATTATGTAGAAAATGTGACTTTTTTTCTGACATCCAAGCCAGCAAACCAAAATGTTTTTGCTCATTAACAAACACTATCATACTTGTATTCTAAGACAATATTTTACAAAGGTTTTTTGGCAGTAGCAAATGTTTGCTCTGGAATTAACAGAATTTTTCTAATCTCGTATAATTAGAAGAGACTTTACTGAGACATTACACTCATTATTGAATAAATTAAATTCAGAACTAGTTCCTAACCCTTCCACAACAGAAATCATGCTATAGTTAATTGAACAATTTGGTGTAGCAGAATTAATAGGACTCTTATCTACATGCAGAAGAATAAAAATATTCATTTTATTCACCATATGCACAGTCCTTTTTAACACTGGACTTTTTAATTTTTTACTCCATTAAACATTGGATTCAGCTAGTTAAATGATATGCTTTTATTCATGGGGGCTGGGTAAAATGTTGATTAGGAGACATGCCTATGTGACAAAGTTCACTGTCATTATTCTAAGAGGTACGGTTAATTGTAGAGTTCCTCAGGGGTCTGTGTTGGGCCCAATATCATTTCATTTTGTATTCCTATCTTTACATACTTACCAAAGCTACTAGATGGCCAAATATACAGATAGTATTAAAACTGGTGCACATCTTTCACATATTCATATGATTACTTGTCATTCAATTCATATGTCTGACTTATTTGAGTGTTTCAATAAGCAGAGTCTAAATATAAACCTCCTAAACAAAGGAGTACTACATTTTGGTGCATTTTGAAGAAAGTCAACATATGAATTAAGTAACTTTGATATCCAAGTGTAAGGGCTTAGTTTAATGTATATGCCCTTACCTATATATTAAGAAAAATGCATGCATAGTTGAGCCAAAGATGATGAACACCATGGGATTACTTTTGAAAAATTTTAAGAAGATTGAATAGCATTCTTTTGAAATTATTTACAACTTGTTACATCTGTAATGGAACAGAACTTCACATTCTGTATTTATTTCAGAGGTGATGTATTAGGGACCATTCTAAGGAACTATTTCATACCAAGAACATCAAAATAGACTTGATGTGTTTTCTGTTAGCTGTAACTGGCTATGTGGAAGACTTGGTTTAGCCTATTGAACACTTCCTGAGGAAGAATTAAGACTTTTCCTAGTTACTGTAATCAAGAAGTGTGTCATATGGTGGAAACTACATGTTTCAAATTGCTAAATGTAGAACGTCCTTAATAACATCATTTATTACTCAGGCCATCATAAGATGTTGGAATAGATTGCTCATAAAGATAAGACAAAGTACTTCTTGCAGCTTTTTCAGACCTCATTAGATACTTGGTCAGGTTCCAGTGTTTGCTTCTGGATCATTGAGGAATGTGTTACCAATTAGAAGGTAGTAAGAATTAAAATTTATTTTATATTATGTAGAAAATGTGACATTTTTTTCTGACATCCAAGCTAGCAAACCAAAAGGTTTTTGCTCATTAACAAACACTATCATACTTTTATTCTAAGGCAATATTTTACAAAGGTTTTTTTGTCAGTAGCAAATGTTTGTTATGGAATGAACTGAATTTTCTGACCTCATGTAATTAGAAGAGACTTTACTGAAACATTACACTCATTATTGAATAAATCAAATTCAGAACTAGTTCCTAACCCTTCCACAACAGAAACCATGCTATAGTTAATTGAACAATTCGGTGTAGCAGAATTAATGTGACTTTTATCTACATGCAAAAGAATAAAAAATATTCATTTTATTCATCATATGCACAATCCTTTTTAACACTGGACTTCTTTCTAATTTTTTACTCCATTAAACATTGGATTCAGCTAGTTAAATGATATGGTTTTATTCTTTACTTCAGTTCACTGCTAGTTTCAGCAAATTTAATACATTAAAATACTGCTCTTTGTTTTAAATTTGCATTTTACATTATTAAGGGGAGCCTTCCTTCTTAGCAATATCATAAATAATATAATAGTTATTATACATTAATATGTCAAGTAGTGACGCCTGATTTAATGTGAATGCTTGCTGTGGGTAAACCAGATGATTTTTTAAAATATTTGTATTAAATGGAGTACATTTCCTAAGTAGAAAATTGCATCTATTTCTTAATGTACAGAAGCAGTCTGCATGATTCAGAAATGAGGTATTTAATGAGTGGTGCTGGGCACAGATAAAACTGTAGTACAAAGTGTTACACAAAGTCCAACAATTCAGAGACAACAGGGCACAAAAATGGAATCCTTGGCTGCAAGTGTATGTTTGAATCTTGGTCTTTTATACATGTACATGTACATGGCTTATTTACATGTAAACTATACACTACACTAAAAGATTAATTCAAATAAAATATTTCTACCCCCATACAGCCTAAGTAGTGTCACAAAGACAAAAACCCAGCCTACTAACATGAGTCTGGTCCCATTCATCATTACTGGTAGGACTGCAGCAGCCAAATACCCTACATTCCATCTGCATGATGCAAACCTCAGCCGTTCAGATACACCTGGTTCAACTCAGTGCACCAGTATACAAACCTCAACCATTTGGGTACAGCTTGTTCAGCTACGTGCACCAGTACGCAAACCTCAGCCATTCAGATGCACCTGGTTCAACTCACTGCACCAGTACACAAACCTCAGCCATCCAGATACACCTGTGTTCAACTAAGTGCAGCAGTACAGAAACCTCAGCCATTCAGATACACCTGGTTCAACTCATTGCACCAGTAAACAAACCTCAACCATTTGGGTACAGATGGTTCAGATACATGCACCAGTACACAAATCTCAGCCATTCAGATGCACTTGGTTTAACTCACTGCACCAGTACACAAACCTCAGCCATTCAGATATACCTGGTTCAACTTAGTGCACCAGTAAACAAACCTCAACCATTTGGGTACAGCTGGTTCAAGTATGTGCACCAGTAAAAATCTCAACCATTCAGACAAAGCTGGTTCAATAAGTACACCGGTATGGATTTTCGTCATGCTCAGGGTCTATAACTACATGAATTTAAGTGTAATTGCAAGGAAGTGTATACTTAGATGAAAATTACTGCATTCCCACTTCTCAGATGTGCAGCATTCTCTAAGTGAGTATATACATAAGTAGTGATGGTTTATAGAATGCCAAATGTATAACAATGAGTTTTGCACCTCGGTATTATTTTACAGGGATGTGACTTAATTATTCAAGTTTCAGCACTCACAGCACCAAGCTTCAGCCTCCAGTAGGTTACTGATCGTATGGAATTTGGAATAGATAGAACATGCAAGCAACTAAAGCCGTATTGGTCATGGTGCCTTCTGACTGAGTACATAGCTTGATGCGATATGGAAGAGCAGGCTGACCAAGAATGTAGCCCTTAAAAGTGAGGTAACATCAGTCAGCTTTGGGCCACACGCATAATTCACAGACATGTTGTGGAAACTCCAAGCATATTGTAATTTCTGTCTTATACAAGTGGTACAGTGAATTATCTTCTGTTTAAACTGTGAGCTTTGGCCGGTTAAGACCTGCATGATATCAACTTGGACGCATAAGTGTAGCTAAGTAACTTTTATCTGCACTTTTTAAAGTAATTTGTTTGTGTTGCATTGAGCAATATCTACCTGGAAGTTGACTGTTTTTTCAGTAGGTCCCCACCCACCCTCACTGTTTTTGTGTTGGTGTTAATCTTGGTGGCTTTGAAACTGCCCGCCCCTCTTGTAAATTTGCACTTGGATACTCCTACTGGGCCCATCTCATTTGCTCACTCAAAAAAAAAAAAAAAACATTTATCTGCTTTTACTGTATTTGTATTTCTTCCTACTTTATTTTGCTTTTGCGTCATCTTAAAAGTACTCAGTTGTATTTATTACTGCTTGGTGTAACTCACTCTAAGCCTTTTAGTTTAAGCACTTGGGCTTCAGACCAGTTGTTTTACATTAAGAAGGTTTGTGCTCTGCACTGTAGTGGCAGGACAGGTAGCTTACATCCTTCTAAGTTGGGAACTGCTGCTTGAGGGCTCAGTGTTTGTTATTCTAAAAGTGTATTAATTCTGGTTTAAGCACTTGGCCTTCAGGCCAGTTATTTTACATTAAGAGGGTTCGTGGTCTGCACTCTTGTGGGAGGAGAGCCTGGACTCTGCCCTTCTGAGCTGGGAATTTCTGGTTAAAGGCTTATAGTGCCTGCATATTTGTACTGATTCTTACTAAATTGGTACACCTTGTTTGCTGTAGCATAGACTAGATCCAGGCCTGCTGAATCTAGTTTTGTTTGTATAACTTGAGCACTAATCCAGGCATTCTTTAAAGTATTCAATTGTATTTATTACTGCTTGGTAGTAACTTGATTAAAGTGTAGCTATCATTCAAAGTCTTTTGGATTAAGCACTTGGGCTCAGACCAGTTGTTTTACATTAGGAAGGTTTGTGGCCTCCACTGTGGTGGCAGGACAGGTAGCTTACATCCTTCTAAGTTGGGAACTGCTGATTGAGGGCTCAGTGTCTGTTATTCTAAAAGTGTATTAGTTCTGGTTTAAGCACTTGGGCTTCAGGCCAGTTATTTTACATTAAGAAGGTTCGTGGTCTGCACTCTTGTGGGAGGAGAGGCTGGACTCTGCCCTATTGAGCTGGGAAATTCTGGTTAGAGGCTTATAGTGCCTGCATATTTGAACTGTTTCTTACTAAATTGGTACACCTTGTTTGCTGTAGAATAGACTAGATCCAGGCCTGCTGAATCTAGCTTTGTTTGTATAACTTGAGCACTAATCCAGGCATTCTTTAAAGTATTCAATTGTATTTATTACTGCTTGGTAGTAGCTTGATTAAAGTGTAGCTATCATTCTAAGTCTTTTGGATTAAGCACTTGGGCTCAGACCAGTTGTTTTACATTAGGAAGGTTTGTGGCCTGCACTGCGGTGGCAGGACAGGTAGCTTACATCCTTCTAAGTTGGGAACTGCTGATTGAGGGTTCAGTGTCTGTTATTCTAAAAGTGTATTTGTTCTGGTTTAAGCACTTGGGCTTCAGGCCAGTTATTTTACATTAAGAAGGTTCGTGGTCTGCACTCTTGTGGGAGGAGAGGCTGGACTCTGCCCTTCTGAGCTGGGAATTTCTGGTTAAAGGTTTATAGTGCCTGCATATTTGAACTGTTTCTTACTGGAATTGGTACACCTTGTTTGCTGTAGCATAGACTAGATCCAGGCCTGCTGAATCTAGCTTTATTTGTATGCTTGTTTGCTTGTTATTTCCCTGAAATGCTAATTCCACCTAAAACGCGGCTTTTCAGCGCTTCTGTGGATCCCTAGTGACATCTGCATTGCTTACTGTACTTATTTCCTTGTTTCACTTGAAAGAAAATTACTGTTTGTCATTTTTGCATTTAAGTTACCTGTAACACATTGCATTTAAGTTACCTGGCACTTGCTCACTAAAGCAATTATATAAGTCAGCACTAAAAAATTAAAAGCACTACACCCTCACAAACTCCCCTTGAGTACCTTGTTCCCCCATTGCCCCTTTTTTTTCAATTATAAAGGAATTCCCAATACTATTCTAGCATGCCCAAAGGTCAGTTGTCAATCTCCTCTCGGGTCCAGCTGGTGAATCTGGGAATCTTGAGGCAATGTTACAACTGCCTCATGTACACAGACAACCCTCTCCTCCTCCCAACAAATTCCAACACATGTGAGAGATGCAACCATATAGGCAAACTGGAGGCTAAGCTCTCTCAACTCAGTACTGGCGAAACCTGTCAGGAGGAGAAGGAAACCACACTCACTACAATTCCAGTCTCACATAGACCTACCACGACAGCAAACCAAACACATAAACACACAAAAACATACTCGGAGGCTCTAAATAAAAATCTGCCTAAGCAGCAGAGACCTCCAAAGCAGACACCCAAGCAACCGCTACCCCAAAACAAAACATGTGCAACATATAGCTCACAAAGCCAGTGTGCTGAACAGTCACAGCCCTTAAGGCTAAACAACACACCTGATACACTTGTAATAGGTGACTCTATCGTCAGGCACACTGACGTCCCGCTCACCAGGCTGAACAAGGAGAAGGTCACGGTGAGCTGCCTGTCGGGCGCTAGGATCCGCCACATAACACAAGTACTCAGGTCACTCCAAGGCAAGTGCAAATATGACTCAGTTATTGTCCATGCTGGTGTGAATGACCTGAGACGTACCTCCCTGGACTACATGAAAAGAGACATAGAGGAACTCTCTGAGCATGTGGCCCAGACCGGTATGACCCTGACCTTGAGTAGCATCTTACCCTCACCAAGAATGATGCCACAATATGAAGACAAGATGATCAATTTCAACAATTGGCTTAAGTATTGGTGTCATTCAAAGGGGATCCAATGCCTGTCAGCCTGGGATGACATGCTCGACAAGCCACAATGCTTCGCTAGGGACAGCTTGCACCTGTCACCCCTGGGCTTTCAGATATTGGCAAAGGCTCTTGCTACCCCCATAGTGCCTTTTTTAGGCAAGGCTCAAAAGACAAACCCACCTCCATAGGTATCACAAGGGATAAGAAACTAAGAGTAATGCTACTCAACGCCAGAAGTCTAAACCTCAAGATGCATGCACTCAAAACTCTCCTTAGCATGGAGAACATCGATATCTGTGCAGTAACAGAAACCTGATTCAAGGTTCTCGAGAGCACCCCAGCACTACCAGGTTATACCTCATACCATGCTTTTCGGCCCCAAAACTTGGACCGAACCAGAAAAGGAGGGGGAGTATCAATATTCGTCAAAGATACCCACACCTCCAGGTTGGTGGCACAGCACGAAGCATCAGAGACTATCCATGTGCAACTAACAGTGGGTAAAACTGCCTTCCGGTTTATAGCCTGCTACAGACCACCCTCCCAAACCCAGGAACCGCACTCGGCCTTCCTGAGAACACTGGAAAATATGAAGGTCTCTCCAAACACCATTATATTGGGCGACTTCAACTACCCAAACATAGACTGGGAGCATTACTCTAGCTCCAACACCCTAGCTCAAAGGTTCCTAGAATTTATAAACTCAAATGCTATGGAACAACTTGTTACCACTCCCACAAGAGGGGAAAACTTACTGGACCTGATCATCACCAACATGGGGACTCTATGCTCCAGACCAGAAGTGTATCCCTCACTGGTAAGATCAGACCATAAATTAATCTCACTAGATAGTCGCATCCCGACCCCACCCCCTGCCCAGAAAACCACAGTGAAAAACTTTTCTAAAGCAAATTTCACACTCCTCAAAACTGAGGTGGAATCCTTCAAAGCCCCCGGGCCTGTGGAAAATACGGCCCAGACCGCAGAATCCTTTATAAACGCATTCTATGAACACCTTCAGGAATGCATGGATCATGCAATCCCAAATAAAACCAAGACCCAATTCTCCAAAGGCAGACGTCCTGTCTGGTTGACCCCAGCCATAAACAAAGTATATAATAGAAGGAGGAAGCTGCTACATGATAGAGCAAAATCCCAAAAAGGGAAGGCATCTCTGATCAGTGTTAGCAAAAAACTACGGACACTCATAAAATCGTCTAAGGCCAGATTTGAGAGAAAAATTGCACAGGACACTAAGGATAATCACAAGGCTTTCTTTAGTTATGTTAGGAACCTGGGTGGGAATTCCCAGATATGCTCAGAATTAGTCCAAAATGACAAAAAATACACCGAACACACAGACATTGCCAACATCCTAGCTGACAGGTTCAGCGCAAACGTCCCCCCCCCCCTCCCCACCAAAAGGGCAAATATCTATCCCAGCAGAGTGCTGCCCCCCTGACATCTCAGATGCTCAGGTAAGAGCCGCCCTCTCCAAAGCAAAAAACACAGCATCAATGGGACCAGATGGTGTCCCGGGCTGCGTCCTACATGAACTCCAAGAAGAGCTAAACCCAAACATAAAACTACTGTTCAGTCTCAACCTTACCACAGGATATGTACCCAAAGAGTGGCGTACAGCAACAGTGGTCCCTCTCCACAAAGGTGGTGCCTCAACAGATCCTGGAAAGTATCGCCCTATAAGCCTGACTAGCTTGGTCTGCAAAGCTATGGAAAGGATCATCATGGACCTCATAAAAAAAGATATTGGGGACCTACAGACACTGGATCCTACCCAGTTCGGCTTTGTTAAGGGCAGATCCTGCCTCTTAAACTTGGTCAATTTCTTTGAAACAGTCATCAAGGCCATTGACGAGGGGAAGGTGGTCCACACAGCCTACCTGGACCTCGCAAAAGCCTTCGATACAATACCCCACTTGGGCATTATAGATAAGCTCACCAGCTTAAATATAAACCCCTATGTCACTAGATGGGTTGCAAACTGGCTCAAGGACAGAACCCACATGGTTAGAATTGCTGGAGCCATGTCAGACTCCAAGCCAGTTACAAGTGGCGTCCCACAAGGCTCAGTCCTGGGACCTCTCCTGTTCGGTATATATTTCTTGGAAGTACAGGCAAACACGGAAGGACTGTGGCTGACCAAGTTCGCAGATGACTGCAAACTGGGTGCTATAATCGACTCTCCAGCCGACACAAGCATCCTCCAAAAGGGCCTCATAGAAACAGACAACTGGTGCCAGAGCCATGGCCTCAAGCTAAACGCCAAAAAGTGTATAGTCATCCCCTTTGGCAAAAACAAAGTGCCCACAAATTACCACATAGGTGGTAATCCATTAAGTATGGAAGAAGTAATTAGGGACCTGGGGACCCAAGTTGATAGCAATCTCTCATTTGACAACCACGTGGCCAAAGTGGTTAGAAAAACATTTTATATAGCCCACCTAATCATGAAGGGATTCACATCTAGATCAGGGGAGGTCATCGTGCCTCTTTACTCATCCCTCATCAGGCCCATAATTGAGTACAATGCCCCTTTTGGGATGTACCTTACCAGACACCTGCAGCAACTGGAAAACCCCAAAAGTACCTCACCAAGAGGATCAAAGGGCTCAAACAGATGCCATATGCTGCCCGGTTAAAGAAACTCCAGCTCTACTCAGTGGCATACCACCTGCTCAGAGGCGATATGTGCCTGATGTATAAAGCCATGTCCAACCCAGAATTAATGGACATGCTGCACCTCAGAAAATCCAAATCCCATCGAGCTACGTGCTCGAGAGACTTGAACCTCAGCACTGAAATAAATAGGACATGCTGGAGGGACAGATTCATAACCCAGAGGCTCCCTTCACTCTGGATTAAAATCCCAGTCCAGGTTAGGCAGAGTCCCTCATTGAATCTCTTCAAGAGGAATCTTGATGAGTGGATGGGGGATCATAGGTTTACCCCGGGTATCACTTCTGTGTCACTGTTAGACAGAGGCACATTATACTAACCTCAAAAAAGGGCATAGAAAAATTAATTTTAAAATGGGTGGCAAAAGCCAAACACACTCTGGCTAGGCTTATAAATGCCCTAGGGCAGATAGCCTAGTATGAACCTATGAACCTATGAACCTAAGCCTTTACATCAGGGTAGCTTAACCACTTCCTGACATGTATGGTGCTGCAGGCTCAAAATCTGACCTGGCTGACATGCATCCCAGGTCCTTGATGCCTTAGACTGCACACACTTTGCAATATGGACAGTAACACAAGTGAAGCCCCTGTCTGTTATAGCAGGCTTGGATACTGTTGGGTAACAGGACACTTAATACTTTACCACTGTGGCTGCATAATGAATGTTTGTGCCAAAAATCCTGCAAGAATCATTAGTTTGTCCCCTGCAAAAGGCATCCTAGTGTGGGAGCATACTACAAGGCCACCTGCAGGGGAGGGAGGGATACAGCATCTCCACTGCAGTCTTGACTACTCACTTCATTGTGGAAATCTGCAAATTGGGCAGAGGAGAGGTTTAATGCATCTTCAAATGAACAAACACATGCCTACCTATGTTTCACGTCTTTTAGTCTGGTGTATTTCTTGTGCCAAGTTTCTCTGCTGCTGCACTGCAGTATGTCCCAACTTATACGTGTACCATGTTTGATATACACTGCATGATGAGTAACGTCACAATTCAGTGGCTGTTTGAGTGTGGACTGTAATGGTGAAATGTATCGCCCCCACTCTTTGTGTGTTCTGTCTGCAGGTGAACATATGAGGATGTTTACAACATTATCTGTGTGTGTGTGTGTGTGTGTGTGTGTGTGTGTGTGTGTGTGTGTGTGTGTGTGTGCGTGCGTGTGTGTGTGTGTGTGTGTGTGTGTGTGTGTGTGTGTGTGTGTGTGTGTGTGTACACACGCTGGATTACACCCTGTCACTGTCCATAGCTTTTGTGTGTGTATGTGTGTGTGTGTGTGTGTGTGTGTGTGTGTGTATATATATATATATATATATATATATATATATATATATATATATATATATATATAAATAATGTGTGTGTGTGTGTGTGTGTGTGTGTGTGTGTGTGTGTGTGTGTGTGTGTGTGTGTGTGTGTACACACGCTGGATTACACCCTGTCACTGTCCATAGCTTTTGTGTGTGTATGTGTGTGTGTGTGTGTGTGTGTGTGTGTGTGTATATATATATATATATATATATATATATATATATATATATATATATATATATATATATATATATATGTTCGTGTGTGTGTGTGCCACATATATATATATACATAAATAATGTGTGTGTGTGTGTGTGTGTGTGTGTGTGTGTGTGTGTGTGTGTATATATATATATATATATATATATATATATATATATATATATATATATATATATAGATATATATAGATATATATATAGATCTTCTTCTTTTGGCTGCTCCCATTAGGGGACGCCACAGCGGATCATCTGTTTCCATTTCTTTCTGTCCTCTGTATCTTGCTCTGTCAGACCAACCACCTGCATATCCTCTCTCACCACATCCATAAACCTTATCTTAGGCCTTCCTCTTTTCCTGTTACCTGGCAGCTTCATCCTTAGCATCTTTTTCTCAATATACTCAGCATCGCTCCTCAGCACATGTCCAAACCAATGCAATCTTGCCTCTCTGGCTTTGTCTCCAAACCTTCCAACTTGGGCTGACCCTCTAATATACTTATTCCTAATCCTGTCCACCCTCGTTACACCCAGTGCAAATCTTAGCATCTTTAACTCTGCCACGTCCAGCTCTGACTCCTGCCTTTTTGTCAATGCCACTGTCTCCAATCCATATAAAATAGCTGGTCTCACTACATCTTGTAGATCTTCCCTTTCACTCTTACTGGTACCCATCTGTGACAAATCACTCCTGACACTCTTCTCCACCCACTCCATCCTGCCTGTACTCTCTTCTTCACCTCTCTTCCACACTCACTGTTACTCTGAACTGTTGATCTCAAGTATTTAAACTCATCCACCTTCGCCAACTCTAGTCCCTGCATCCTCACCATTCCTCCCTCTCATTGACACGCATATATTCTGTCTTAGTCCTGCTGACCTTCATTCCTCTTCTCTCTAGAGCATATCTCCACCTCTTCAGGGTCTCGATTTCAATGGGCATTTGGTGAAGGGAACAGAGGGGATGAGGAAGTGATGGGTAGGTATGGTGTTAAGCAAAGGAATGCAGAAGGTCAGATGGTAGTGGATTTTGTGAAAAGGATGGACATGGCTGTGGTGAATACGTATTTTAACAAGAGGGAGGAGCACAGGGTGACATACAAGAGTGGAGGGAGATGCACACAGGTGGATTATATCTTATGTAGAAGGATCAGTCTGGAGGAGTTTGGAAACTGTAAAGTGGTGGCAGGGGAAAGTGTAGTTAGGCAGCATAGGATGGTGATTTGTAGGATGACATTGGTAATCAAGATGAAGAGGAGGAGTTGTGAGGGCAGTACCAATTGGTGGAAATTGAAAAAGGGAAGAGTTAAGACAGGCACTGGGTGGCAGTGAATAGTTACCGAATAGTTGGGTAACTACAGCAGAGCTAATAAGGGAGATGGCTAGAAAGGTGCTTGGTGTGACATCTGGAAAGAGGAAGGAGGACAAGGAGACCTGGTGGTGGAATGAGGAAGTACAGGAGAGTATACAGAGAAAGAGGATGGTGAAGAAGAAGTGGGATTGTCAGGGAGATGAAGAAAGTAGACAGGAGTATAAGAAGATGAGGTGCATGACAAACAGAGAGGTGGCGAAGGCTAAGGATAACGTGTATGAAGAGTTGTATGAAAGGTTGGACACTAAGGAGGGAGAAAAGGACCTGTACCGATTGGCTAGACAGAAGGGCCAAGCTAATAAAGCTGTGCAGCAGGTAAGGGTGATAAAGGATAATGAGGGAAATGTACTCACAAGCAAGAAGAGTGCGTTGAGCAGATGGAAAGAGTACTTTGAGGGGATGATGAATGAAGAGAATGAGAGGGAGAGAAGGTTGGGTGATGTGCAGATAGTGAATCATGAAGTGCAGTGGATTAGCAAGGAGGAAGTAAGGACAGCTATGAAGAGGATGAAGAATGGAAAGGCTGTTGGTCCAGATGACATACCTGTGGAAGCATGGAGGTGTTTAGGTGAAATGGCAGTGGTATTTTTAACTAGATTGTTTAATGAAATTTGGAAAGTGAGTGGATGCCTGAGGAATGTAAAAAAAGTGTTTTGGTACCAATTTTCAAGAGTAAGGGTGATGTGCAGAGCTGTAGCAACTACAGAGGGATTAAATTGATCAGTCACAGCATGAACTTATGGGAAAGAGTAGTGGAAGCTAGGTTAAGAATGGAGGTGATAATTAGAGATCAGCAGTATGATTTCATGCCAGGAAAGAGCACTACAGATGCGCTGTTTGCTCTGAGAGTGTTAATTGAGAAGTACAGAGAAGGTCAGAGGGAGTTGCATTGTGTCTTTGTGGATTTAGAGAAAGTATATGACAGGGTGGCTAGAGAGGAGTTGTGGTATTGTATGAGGAAGTCTGGAGTGTCAGAGAAGTATGTAAGTGTGGCACAGGATATGTATGAGGGTAGTGTGACAGTGGTGAGGTTTGCGGTGGGAGTGACAGATGTGTTTAAGGTGGAGGTTGGATTACATCAAGGATCAGCTCTGAGCACTTTCTTATTTGCAATGGTGATGGACAGGTTGACAGACTAGATCAGACAGGAGTACCCGTGGACTATGATGTTTGCAGATGACATTGTGATCTCTAGTGAGAGTAGGGAACAAGTGGAGGAGACCCTGGAGAGCTGTGTGTATATATATATATATATATATATATATATATATATATATATATATATATATATATATACATATATATATATATATATATATATATATATATATATATACATATATATATATATATATATATATATATATAAATAAAATGCATGTGTGTGAGTGTGTGTGTGTATATATATATATATATATATATATATATATATATATATATATATATATATATCTTTATGGAAATATTTATGTTGACTGCACATTTAGTTGACAACATTTTGGTCAACTACACAGATGGTTGACAGGTGTCAAGATCACACAATTCAGGGTTGTGATATATGCCATTTCCTCAATGTTGTGCGATCTCAGAGTTAGTATATGGGGTCTAGACCTCCAGCAAAAAGCAATGTTTTATTGTATTTTTTTAATTCACAATTTGCATGACCCGGAATTATTGCTCCTTGCATGCACAGTATCCTGTCAATGCATGCAAAGTCGATGTTCTCTGGTCGACTTTGTGAATGTTGATTTTGGGTGTTTTGTTGAAATATATAAAAATATCAAGACAGGAAAACTGTTTCCGATCCTAATATTAACACTACCCCCCCCCCATGACACTAGTCTCAAATTAGGGTTGAGGGAAGGGACAGTATTAGGCTTAGGGTTAACATCCATTACTAAGGAATGTGGGGGGCTTAGTAAAATGTTGATTAGGAGACATGCCTGTGTGACAAAGTTCACTGTCATTATTCTAAGAGGTATGGTTAATTGCAGAGTTCCTCAGGGGTCTGTGTTGGGCCCAATATCATTTAATTTTGTGTTCCCATCTTTACATACTCACCAAAGCTACTAGATGGCCAACTATACAGATAGTATTAAAATTGGTGCATTTCTTTAGCATATTCATATGATTACTTGTCATTCAGTTCATATGTCTGACTTATTTGAGTGTTTCAGTAAGAGCAGGCTGAATATAAACCTTCTAAACAAAGGAATACTACATTTTGGTGCATTTTGAAGAAAGTCAACATACAAATTGAGTCAATTTTGATATCCAAGTACAAGGGCTTAGTTTAATGTATAAGCCCCTTACCTATATATTAAGAAAAATGCATGCATAGTTGAGCCAAAGATGATGAACACTATGGGATTACATTTAAAAAACTGTAGGAAGATTGAATAGCATTCTTTTGAAATTATTTACAACTTGTTACATCCGTAATGGAAGAGAACTTCACATTCTGTATTTATTTCAAAGGTGATGTATTAGTGCTTTGAGACCATTCTAAGGAACTATTTCACACCAAGAGCATCAAAATAGACTTGATGTGTTTTCTATTAGCTGTCATTGGCTATGTGGAAGACTTGGTTTAGCCTATTGAGCACTTCCTGAGGAAGAATTAAGACTTTTCGTAGTTACTGTAATCAAGAAGTGGGTCATGTGGTGGAAACTACATGTTTCAAATTGCTAAATGTGGAACGTCCTTAATAACATCATTTATTACTCAGGCCATCATAAGATGTTGGAATAGATTGCTCATAAAGATTAGACAAAGTACTTCCTGCAGCTTTTTCAGATCTCATTAGATACTTGGTCAGGTTCCAGTGTTTGCTTCTAGATCATTGAGCCTGTTTGTGTGACCTTTAACCGTTATGCAGTAGTCTTTGAAAGCAGGTGTGTGTGTGTGTGTGTGTGTGTGTGTGTGTGTGTGTGTGTGTGTGTGAGTATGCATGTGTATGTGTGTGCACGCACACACACACACACACACACATATATATATATATATATATATATATATATATATATATATATATACACATACACATATATGGCTGTAGGACAAATTACTGATGACACATTTCAACAAAACTGAAACGGTCGAGCACACTTCCACAAAAGTGCTTTTTCACCGAAAAAACACTTTCACAAAAGTCTGCAAAAAAAAAAAACAGTAAACACTTTTATGCAGGGGGGAAAGCCCCCCCCTGCACCCCATGTGGGGGGTTGTGCCCCCATATTTTATATTCTCCCTCCGAGATCACACTACAGTAGGGAAAAGGGAAAATTCCCTTTTCCCCACTGTACCATGATCTCAGCAGCAGCCATTCTGTCATGTTTTTTTTTTTCAAACTTATACGTGGAAACACTAGTTTAATAGGACACAGCACAGAATCCCAACGACTAAGCTCTTTCCCCATAACAATGGCTTCATCAGAGTACTGTTGGGTAGTACAAACAACATTTAAATAACATGAAACTCTGTTACCCAGCCAATCAGCATTCAGTGACATCATCATAGCACATTTAAATTTAAACAAACGGTTGATAGACTGTAGTACAAAATATAATCTACTCAAAGTCTAAAATATATAATATGTAAAAAAATATTTTTTACTAAAAGATGCTAAAAATTTTAACCTGTACTTAAATTAAACTCAAACACAGATCTTAAAAGTATATAAGACCTTTTTGTGTACAAAAAATGTGAAACACATTCATATCCTAGTTGCTTTAGTCTTAAGCATAGGGAGAATAGCAATACTGTCATTAAGTCCCGGTGGATGAGTGGCGTTTAATCTAAGTTGCCACATAGTCTCCAAATTTTCCACCTTGAGCTTTAAATCACCCCCTCTTTCATTGCATTTCACACTGTCTATAACAAAAAATATAAATTTTTTGAAATTGGCACAGTGTAAACTATGCCTATACAATGCGTTGTGGGCATCTTTAATTCTGATGGCCCTGACATGTTCAGCTATTCTCTCCCTCAGTTTGCGTACAGTTTTATCAATGTAAAAATTTGTGCAACTGGTGCAGGTTGCCACATACACTAACATATTAGTGTTGCAACAACACCTACCCAGGCAAGCTAATGTATGATTGTACCCAGTGACAGACACACAAGGGCCATCATTGATGTACTTACATGCCCTGCACGCTCCACATTTGTACATTCTAGAAATCAAGGATTTTCTGGAGGGATTTTCCATAATATCTTTTACATTCCTCCCTCAACTATACACTATCCTTGGTTTGGGGCCTAATATCTCCTTACATGTATCTGTGAGACCCAAATACCATGCATTGTTGAACACTGAAACAATGTCCTGAGCCAAATGATTGTACATAAGAACCATTACAGCAGAAACATCAACTGAATCTTGAAGAGGCTTCACAGGAAGCCCTGCACCAAAAATAGGTTGGTAAAGGGTGTTCCTTTTCTTCAAAATTTCATGCTTAATCCTCAAAATTAGTTTTAAGGGGTAACCCCTATCTTGGAACATACCCACAAGTTGGAACAGCTCTTGTTTGAATATGTCAGGGTTACTGGGTTGAGTTGTTGGGAGCACTATCAGCAGATGCAGATGGTGCAAATGGTGCAGCTGCCCTGGGTTGAGTTGTCAGGGAGCACTATCAGCAGATGCAGATGGTGCAAACAATGCAGCTGCCTTGGGTCGAGTTGTCGGAAGCACTATCAGCAGATGCAGATGATGCAAATGGTGCAGCTGCCCTGGGTCGAGTTGTCAGGAGCACTATCAGTAGATGCAGATGGTGCAAACAATGAAGCTGCCCTGGGTCCAGTTGTCGGGAGCAATATCAGCGGATGCAGATGGTGCAAATCGTACAGCTGCCCCGGGTCGAGTTGTCAGGGAGCACTATCAACAGATGCAGATGGTGCAACCACTGCAACCACCCTGGGTTGAGTTGTCAGTAGCACTATCAGCAGATGCAGATTGTGCAAACAATGCAGCTGCCCTGGGTCATGTTTCTAGGAGCACTGTCAGCAGATGCAGATGGTACAAGAGTGCAGTACTGGCATTTGTTTAACTGCTAATACTACATTTGTGTTGTAATTTTTAACGTAAAGACCTTTTTTATTTAATTATTTTTTGCTCTTCAAGCTGTAGGGGTGGGGTGAGGCAGGACCATGTCTCTCAACTTCTTTGCTCAAGATTTTTGAACAAAGCCAAAAATAGTGCAAAGGGACAAAATTGGGGACAATTTTTTAATATTACTCTAATTCACTTAAGAAGTTAATATTACAATAGGTTCTACATCAACATACATTTTCTGAACAGTAAGAAGTATAAAACTAATGTCTGGTATTACTGACAGATTATAATCTGCAGTGTTTTACCAGGAAATTAACATTTTTACAGGGGGCAGGTCAAAAATATGAGGCAAAGTTGGGTAACTACAAAATCTTATACAGTTGAGAGGGTATGGGTGATAATTCAGTCTCTACATTAGTTGATGACAGCTGATGCTTTGTGGTCCTGTATGAAGTGGTCAACATCTGGTAGTTTAATTAGTGTATCAAGTTGCTTCTTACAGTTTTTTTCATTGTCTTCAATCATGTTAGGGAGTTGAGGGGTAATGCTAATTCAAGGAGGTGCACAAGGCACCAGATAAGCAAGCCACAGTTCTGCAGAGGGGATATAAGCCCAATATCTTACAGGGCAGGACTAAGACAGAATACATGTGTGTGAATGAGAGGGAGGATAGAGGAATGGTGAGGATGCAAGGAGTAGAGGTGGCGAAGGTGGATGAGTTTAAATACTTGGGGTCAATAGTTCAGAGTAACGGTGAGTGTGGAAGAGAGGTGAAGAAGAGAGTACAGGCAGGATGGAGTGGGTGGAGAAGAGTGTCAGGAGTGATTTGTGACAGACGAGTACCTGTAAGAGTGAAAGGGAAGGTCTGCAAGAGGGTAGTGAGACCAGCTATGTTATATGGGTTGGAGACAGTGGCATTGACAAAAAGGTAGGAGTTAGAGCTGGATGTGGCAGAGTTAAAGATGTTAAGATTTGCACTGGGTGTGACGAGGGTGGACAGGATTAGGAATAAGTATATTAGAGGGTCAGCCCAGGTTGGAAGGTTTGGAGACAAAGCCAGAGGGGCAAGATTACGTTGGTTTGGATATGGGACACAGGTGGACAGTGGTCTCACCTTCGATAACCACATCGCCACAACAGTCAGGAAATCCTTCTATGTGGCACACCTCATCACGAAGGGCTTTTCATCCAGAAAAAAGGAGATCATTGTCCCACTGTACTCATCCCTCATTAGACCCATTATAGAATACAACGCCCTATTTGGTATGTACCTCTCAAGACATCTGCAACAACTGGAAAGGCCTCAGAAATACCTCACTAAAAGAATCACAGGCCTAAAGCAGATGCCCTATGCTGACCGCCTTAAAAAACTCCAGCTATACTCTGTCACATATCGTCTACTCAGAGGCGATCTCTGCTTAACATACAAGGCCATGTCAAACCCTGAGCTGTTGGACATGCTACACTTAAAGAAATCCCAATCCCTCAGAGCTACACGCTCCAGGGATCTAAACCTTGTCATCACAATAAACAAAACATGCTGGAGGGATAGGTTCCTGACCCAGAGACTCCCCAGACTCTGGAATAGATTGCCCATACATGTCAAGCAGAGTGCCTCTTTGGACCTCTTCAAGAGGAACCTTAACGATTGGATGGGAGAAAGGAAATTCACCCCAGGGATCATGTCAGTCACCCTGCTAGACAGGGGTCCAGGAAAGTAAATAATGTGGGAAGAAATAGCCAGGGAATTGTTATGGCTAGGCTTGTATAGGCCCTAGGGCTGATAGCCTAGTGCCAACCTATGAACCTATGTGCTGAGGAGGGATGCTGAGTATATTGGGAAAAAGATGCTAAGGATGAAGCTACCAGGTAACAGGAAAGGTGGAAGGCCTAAGATAATGTTTATGGATGTGGTGAGAGAGGACATGCAGGTGGTTGGTGTGACAGAGCAAGATGCAGAGGACAGGAAGAAATGGAAACAGGTGATCTGCTGTGGCAACCTCTAACGGGAACAGCTGAAAGAAGATGATGATGATCTTACAGGGTTTTAACTGCTACTTTACCAGTCTCACATAGACTGCATTGTACCTATTCTTTCAAAAAAGACATACTTTCAAGTAACATGAAATGCATTATACTTTGATTAGCAGCTGTCATTACTGTTTCACAATCAAATTTGCAAATGAAGTCAAATACATTATAACATCGTTACAATGATCTTACAATTTGAAGAAATGTTTCCATTTGAATACTGCATCATTACAAGTAAAGCATCACTGTTTGAAAACTGTATGTGAAGTGGCTACAGAACATGAAGTTTTCCTCTTCTCCCATGTTTATCGCTACTGGAATTATCCTTAGGATTATTGCAGTAGGGAGGGCTTGAGTATGATAAAGGCCATGAAGTGATTCCCACTGCATTTATTGGGGCACTGCTTTTTGTCCATTAAGTGTCAGTATTATAATAACCAAGGACATTCATCTTGGCTTTGGAAATACAAGGTTTATCTATGTGTCTGAAGTGCCCATGGTACCAGTGGCTTTGGAAATACAAGGTTTATCTAGGTCTCTGAAGTCGCCGTGGTACAAGTGGCTTTGGAAATAGAAGGTTTATCTAGGTCTCTGAAGTGTCCGTGGTACCAGTGGCTTTGGAAATACAAGGTTTATCTGTGTCTCTGAAGTACTCGTGGTACCAGTGACTTTGGAAGTACAGTGTTTATCTATGTGTCTGAAGTACCCATGATACCAGTGGCTTTGTAAATACAAGATTCATCTATGTCTCTGAATTACCCGTGGTACCAGTGGAATGGAGTATAAGAAAGGTAACAGCAACATGCAGTCTAATTTAGAATGAGGTAGTAACCATAAGGCCCAGGTACCTTGGTAAGTGTAAGTCTAATAGTGATGACAGAGGTTTTCTTTATGCTATGGGACTACTGAGAAAAGTACTAAATATAGCAGAAACAGATCTAGTAAAATCTAATAAAACAAGAATGTTTAGTTAGGTAGATAGGCATAGGGGGACAGAGCAGGTACATAGGAGGTAAATTTAAAGCAAGAATTAATTTCTCAAAAGATCATATCAGTGCTTATAGCCATAACTGCAGGAACTGTTCTGGCAAAGAAACTCTTTGGCCAAACATGCTGAATGACTATACTTAAGGTGAGCTCTACTGTACTGCAGTGATCTGTTGGTGCAGAGAAAAGACCTAAGAGTTTGTTGCATTAAGGACGGATCATAAGCTCCATTTTCAGTTTGATTGAGTAGCATGATCTCAGTTTGGCCATGATGGCACAGAAACAAAGAAGCTCAATTTGCAGTGGCCAGAGAAAGGAGCAAAGAATAAAAATAGATGATAGCTAGTGGAAGGCTGAGATGAGAATATCTCCCAAGGATAGATGGAAACATTTAAGGATTTCATTAGTGTATAAAATTGGAGATAGTGGTAGGATTTTTGAGTTAGTCTAGTTTTGAAACCAGTCATTAACATCATATATATATATATATATATATATATATATATATATATATATATATATATATATATATATATATACACCCTATAGTGATAGGGAACATACATGACATGGTGGGCTGGTGATAAAGAACAAAAAACGTTGTCATTTGGCACATCATTCAGCCATTCTTTAGTGGAAAAAGTTTGGTGATTTCGTATATAACTTAATAATTTGTCAGAAAAAAGTTTTGTCATTTAGTAGATGACTCAGACATTCATGTCATCATAAGATAACAGAGGGAACTTAATTTCCAAGGTGGGTAGGTACATGGCTGATGAAAAAAGTGGTAGAGAGAGAGAAAACTGGAAACTGATACCACATACAATGAGGTGTACTTCTTTAATAATAAACCCCAACAAGTAAGTGCAACAAAATAGTTTGGGGAATAAGTCCATTATAACTTACTCACTTGCCTAAATGAGATAGCTTGTGAACTTGCTGACTGGACTAAATGAGATGGCATGTGACACAGTAGCAGAAAAGTACATTATATTTAGACCATGCTAAGGAAATATCCCAAGGCAATACATCTCGCGTAACTAGCTATAGTAGGTTAGTAATTTTTTTTAGTCAGCTATATTGGTAGGCAAAGGGACTGAATTCAGGCACAATATTAAAATGCAGTATCTCAGTATAACTGAAAGAGAATGTATATGAACTAAATACTATATTAGATGCTAGATGCAACTTCAAAAAATGTGGATTTTGATTGCAGATAAAAGATGTTCACCTATTTTGTCTGCTCATGTTTGTGCCTCTTAGGCAAGCTGCAGTTCCTCCTTAACAAAGAGCTTTTTTTCTCTGTTCCTCATAAAATTTGCTTTACATTTGTTTTATGCGTTCTTCAGTTTTAGTTGTTTTGATCCTTTAATCTTTTCAAAATGATAGTCAAATCACTGTGACCATTATTGTAAAATACCTCATTGCCTTTAATCTTCTGCTCCAGACATGTCACTTGCATCTTTTACACAATCTTGTTTTCTTACACATCATTTTTCAGAATTATTGCATACAAATGGATACTGTATTTCATTCAGGTACTTAAGATACAGTATCTGGGAATATGACAAATGTTTATTTCTTTAAGGCTTCATGCCTAAAGCTGTTTGAATATCATTTAATAATAGCTTCAGATTTGGAGAGTAAACTATTTTTCATTACCTCTGCAAACTGAGGTATTGGTTATCTAGTCTATTATTTTCTACAGAAATACAAATAATCTTTTCATTTGATTAGTGTCAGCAAAGCTCTGGTAGTTAACGGAAACTAAGGGCACCTACTGTTGCATTGGTTGTTCAACTTGTTTATCATAACAGTTTCTTCTCACTATATGTATTAATTAGTTCCATTTGTTTGCTTTTATTGTAATGCTTTAGCTGTAATACATGCACTTTGGTGTCCTTGCTCAACACCAGAGAACTATATGGGGGAAATAATATGCAGAATCTGCCCATGCTTTTTACACACCTGCTAAATGTTTGGGGAAAAAACACCAGTCCAGCTACCCAGCATTTCTTTGATATAGCAAACCATCAGTTTCATGGTTTTATCTTCAAAGATCCAATCTTCTGTTCAGGGTTCACAAGTAAATAAATTATTACAGAAGAGCTCTAGATATATTAGTTTGGCTGCAGGCGTTAGGTGTCCAGTGTGCTTTTCTGTGTTAGGATGATGTAGGGTAACTGATCTGACTGATGGTTAAAGTTACTTAAAAAATGGCTAAACTCTTGTGAATTAAGCATTTTCTTGCTGTGTAAGTGCCTGAAAATATTTTATTTACAGTACTGCATTTGATATATATATATATAGTAATTTATCATATGTCAGGATTTATTCTGTTACTGTGACTTTAATGTTGGCTTTATTTCTTTTCTGTGTTATTTTCAGTAAATTTGTTAATTTAATAGTGAAATTTGACTTCTGGGTTTCATAATGAATTTGCTGTTTGTTCTTTGAGTGATAGATTCTATAATTTCATACAGGGTCAATATAGGTTAGGGTACCATGGGCATTATGGCCCCTTCTAACACAACAGCTGGGTTGAAATGTGTAACTGAATGTTGACCTTCATTTTGTCTAACATGACCTTCCTGTCATCATTTTGTTACATTCAGTCATTGCTTCAGTGGTTTCCAAATGTTCTAAAACTGATTCCTTCAGCAGAAATTCTATGTTTTTCTCTCTAGCCGAGTTCAAACTTACAGGACAGTAGTTTGTGATATGTTTCTTTATCCCCCTTTTTGAAGAGGTGCCACTTTTCCAGATTTGCTTATCCTTGAGTTCTTATATCACTTTTTAAATGCAGTGTCACACGTGGTATCATACTATACACTGAATCAATTAGGCTATTTTATTTCTAGAATTCTCATACAATTCAAACCCAAAATTCTCTACAGCCCTAAAAGCTTGCATGCCCCCCCACACACACACTTTAGACTTCAGATATGTAGCAGAACAGTAGATATCCACTGTCACTTTACAATAAACTGAAAAAATATTGCTTGTCTTCTAATATTTATTGTTCTTAAATTTTTGCAACCCTAGACTGCCTAGATTGGTTCTAAGTAGTGCCAAATCATTCCACTTACAACATGTTTTCTTGTTCACTTTGTGCAAAATGGTTACAATAATAGTCGTAGTATTCATAAATTACATTATTTAAATAAATCAGTGATGGAAAGGGGTAACAGAGTACTAGAATATGAAAGAACCTATTATTCTGCACTTTGTAAAAGTATTTTCATTAAAATATTACCTTTTACAACTTTGTATTCTTAATATGAATCCGGATTCTTGAATGTCTTTCTCAGCCTGCATCCAAGAACAGATGATGGCATCTTCTGCACGTTTTGTTCTTCCTTTGTGGCCGTACAATGAATTTAATGCCACAATACTAGTGAACACACGTTTCAGATGAAGCTATAACCTGTATCTTTTTCAGGAGCCCTAAACACTTCTATGATTTATTAAACAGATTAGTTAGCTGAATTACATATTTTCCCATTATTTTACTCTTTGTTACATCTTTTCATTAATATTATCATATGAATGTTTGTCTTGATACAAATCCAAATTTGTGAATTTCTTTCTCAGCTTATGTCCGTGAATGGATCACAAGGTCATGTGCATTTTTATGTATTTGTAGCCATACAATGAGTACCATGATGACACATCCTGTGATTACATGTTTCAAAAGAATATAAAACATATACACTCTTCAGAAACCATGAACACTTCCATGATTTGTAAAACAGGTTGGTTAGCTGAATTGCCAATTGTCTTATCGGGTCTCAGAGAATTCTAGACTAAATTCCATAAGGCATTATTGACTTGTGGATTCCTTTAATATTCTTGTTTCCTGTGAAGGAACTGTTTGTTTGTTTTTTTTGCTTTCATCTGTGTTCCTTTGCTTATACAGATAATAAGTATGCATTCAACAGACAGGTTTTGGTTATATCTTTTTTTAACCAGCTCCATCCACTGTCATGAGTTTTGCTATCCTGACTTTCATTTTTATATGCCCCTTATCTTTTTTTTTTTCTGCCCAAGTTATTCTTTTCTCAGTAGGGGATTTTATTTATTTTTTTACTACTATTGTTTTATTCTTTTACTTCTGTTAATATTGTTTTCTGCAATCTATGTTCCAACTGTTCTTGTATTTACTTATGCCTTCCCCAAATTAATTAATGCCACCTGGCTTTAATAAAACATTGCATTTTTGACCCTCTTATTTGCATATGAGTTATACAGAAATGCTTTTTCTTGCTGTGATGACAGTTTTGATGTATTTCCACTGCTTTTTCTTCATATCCACGGTCCCTTTTATTACAGCATTTCTGAGGCATAATGCTGCCTTTGTTTAGTCTTAAGCAAAAAGTTAGCCAATGCCTGACCAGCCATTTGCAATGTTTGCTGAAAAATTATAGCGACAAAAACTTAGATTTTGTCTTTCCTTCTAATCTTGTAAGCCTCAGAGTTGTTTTGCATTATATTTTCTCCTTGTTGCCTGTGACCATCAACCAGGTTTTTACTGTTGTATATTTTCCCTGGTTGACTTGATTTTTTTCCTTAAGCCTACCCTGTCATTATTTTCCCTAATTAATGAAAAGGTATGTTTTCCAAAGCATGCACTGGCTGGGTGATGGGAGCACTATACATAAATAGCTGGGAGCTGTTTTCCTTTTCAGTGAAATTACATCTACTTTCCTATTAACTTATAGTTCAGACACACTGAATTCTGGTGTACACATATTACAGTCATAATTATACACATGCACAACACTTCTTTTATTGCCCTTGAGGTAGTATGTTTCTGATAAAACTTAAGGATGGACTCAGCTTCCATATCACTGCTCATTAGATTGGCGGGCACAGGGAGACGTACTGCTGCTTGTTAACTCAGTGGATATTAAGTAAGAACACTTGCTGCACATTAATTAACTTCTCGATCCATTTCCTAGAATGTTGACTTTGAAAAAGTTTGAAGAAATGTAGATAGCATGCTTTACCCACTGTCAATAGATCTCTTCTGGCAAAGTTATCCTCAGCACGGAAAAGATCATTAATGTCTTTTGTCTCCATTGCCAAGGTACAACTTCCATAAAACACAGCAAAGTGAAAAAAAAAATAATATACATTTCTTGTTCAACACATTGGTTTACTCTGTCTTAAACATACATAGGTGGTAATGTTTGTAGACTGTACCCAAAGGAACTGTGGGCCAAATCATAAGCCCTGCCCTTCTGAATAGAAGAGTTACATGTTGCTGACCAAACTGGTTCTTAGCAGTTGTGTGAGATTTGATAGTACTAGCATCTTGTAATAGTACTTTATACTCTATTTTTCTTGGATTTCAAATCAGAGGTCGCAAGCTATACAAGGGGCATTTGTAACTTGGTTTGCATGCAAATTACTGTTATTTACTTCACCCGTATTAAATACTGTCCAGTACAAATAAAAAGGAAATTATTTATTGAGTTGTATTAAACTGCCTACTCTGCTCTCTTTTATCTAAGAAAACTGCATTTCTCTGTAATGTAACGTTTATTACAGCTGGTTGATTAAATGAAGGTAGAATGTGCCTTGAAAAAGCAGAGGACTGTATAAAAATACTTTATTGTATGTTGGACAGGCCTGCTGAAATGAGCATTCAATTAACTTGTGTTAATGTGCTGCCCTTGGGCACTGTTAATTTAGTATTAATAAACACTTCAAGCACAACTAGCTTTATGCATTGATTAACCACTTTCCTTTACAGCAAAGTGCCAGTGCAAAAACATTGGCAGAACTGAGTAGTACCTACCTTTCTCTCTCATTTTTCATATTATATTGCATTCTATTATCATATAGCTTACTTATAATCACACCCATGTACAAATTGATCCAAATTCAATAATTTAAAAAATGCACTTGGTAGACTGTATTCATTTCTAGCAATGGTTTCAGCTGAGCTGCAATAGTAATACTGTTGCGACATACTGTTACATTAATTGAATAAAATATGACAAATGAACACTTATCTGCAGTCAAATCTGAGACTGAGTCAGAGTCTAATAACAGTAGAAAAGTGCTGAATTGGAAGACTGTGACAAGCTTTTCCACTTGCTTCTGTTGTACATGTTAAAGTACTTGACAGGGTAAAGGTTCACTGGCTTTTAGATTCATCTATAATTGTATTTCACTCAAGTTAATTTTACCAGTGACAGGTCTTAAGTGAAAAGAATTGGGTTTTATGGTATTGAACTTGGATAGCAGAAGAAGAAGAATATACTTTTTTAACTTAGTCGTAGCCTAGAATCCCCAGGTCCATATCTGAAACAGATATTACAGTGTCTGTTTTATTTTTTGTCAAGCAGCAAAGAATAGGTAAGTGTCTTTCCTTTTGTGGTGCAAGTATAAACATTCCTTGAGATTCAGAAAGAGTGTGGGCACAATCACAGACAGCCCTTGTCTGTTTACTGTGTGTGTGCGACGAGCCCCAAAGCTCATTATGACTGAATAGTGATGGAAATCACTGTGAGGGTGTGAGCTTAATATGCTGCTAGCAACTGTAGCAGAACCTGTGGGAACAGCAAACATTACTTGGGCATAACCCCAGGATAACAAGAACAGTAACAGTATGCATCTGTTGTGCATGCATCTCACTGATGTTCGGTATGATCACACATACACAGCTGCAACAAGAAAGACAGCTGATCTGGAAGCATTAAAAGGCCATGATTCAGGTATGTTGATCAATTTTTTGACCAGATTAAGGGTGAAAAATGGAATATATGGATGATATGAACAGGTGAAGCAAACAGAGGTGAAAACATAAGGAATGAGCAGGATAGAAGTGAGGAGGTAACTTTTTTTGTAGACTAGATGCCTATTTTTCATATATCAAAAGAATGGAAGTTGGGGGAAGGAAGGATGAAAATAAGAGGGTCAGAGCAGGTAGCAGAGGGCACACAAACACACAGAAAACAGAAAAAAACTGACAGGATATGCTAGCTGAATGATAGAAGGGTGAAGGAGCCATCAGACAAATGGAGTAATGACAATGCTGAAGGAATGATTAGACAATAAACAAAGGTGGACATAGAAAGAAAAGTATGGGAGCATCAGGATAAATGATAGGATGGCGTTGTGCAGCTGCTGTCCCTACCAGTCATGACTCAGTGAGAGTGTACTCATCATCCTGAATTCCCTCACCACTGGGCTCTAGCTCATATGATGGAACCAGTGCTGGGCAGGAGCGTAACTCAATGAGTAAACAGAGAAGGAGCTGTATGTGGCTGATGCAAACATCTGACCTCTGGTCAATTAACTCCCCAAATGTGTTTGCCAGTTACTGCTGGATGGCAAAGCTGTCATCTCCACTGGCATTATCAGTGGGTACAACAGTACCATTTTAGGGCCACCTATCCTGGGTGGTACAGGTGGGATAGAAGGTGTGGAGGTGACTGTGGCAGACTGGGACCCAGATGATGGTGTTTCTGGTGGTGCTTATTTTGCCACTTGTAGGGGCTGATGGGCTTTTCCTTAAGAATGGGTGCAGGTGTAGATGCTGCTGCATATGATTTAAAAATAAATGGAGATTTATTTAGTTTTGTGTAATAGGATGGTGACAGAGGGTAGGGGTGATAGCAGTACAGATACCATGAAAAAATGCAAATGATCTATATTTGCCTGATAATGAGTGGCACAGAGGTACAGCAGTTAGCGTTGTCATCTCACAGCAAGAGGTTCTCCAGTTTCATTCTCAGCTAGGGTGCCTTCTGTGTGGAGTCTGCATGGCCTGCCTGCATTCACATGGGCTTCCTCCGGGTGCTCCAGTTTCCTCCCACATTCCAAAGATATGCATTTGGACCATTTCTTCCAGACCTTCCGCTGAAAATGGGTTCTGTCCTGGTCAGACTTTCCTGGTAAACAAATGTTAAATAAATAAGTGAATAGAAGTACTATTTTTGGAGGAACAGCAAACACTTCTTAATTTATCAAGGCTATAATTATACACAACTGAGAGAGGAACTTGAACCCACAGACATCATCACATGCATTCTGAAAGGTAAAGACTTAGTGTTGAGCTACTTTGAAAAAGCAACTGAAGTCTGTAGCTCAGCACACAGATGGGATATCTGAGACAAATTTACACATGCAAAGAAAAAAAACTTCTAAGACATGTATTACCAACACATGCTATAATCAAAAGAACTACAAACACAACTCCCAAATAACCAAGGATGATACAAATCCATGTGTGGGATTGAATCCATACATCATAATACACACTCCACAAGGCACAGCCTTACCATGTTGAGCTATGTCTATATTATGAGTGAATGCTGCAGTCAAACAGGCAATGTCATCAGACCAAGTATATTGGTAAAGAGGGTCTGTGAGACAGATTTCCCCACTGAAAAAACTACCTCATACATATTTCTTCTTACTAACATTTTAGGTAGTATAATAGATTAGATACCTCAGATTACACAGTATATCACAAATATAGAGAGAGGGTATAGAACATGAACACACAGTCATCATCACAATCTGAAAGCTAAACATTAACACACTGAGCCACTTTTTCAGTGATATGAAAGTACCCATGCAAATGGACTGTAATCCCATCCAATAGTCATACTAATAATTTTGAACTATGAAAGTTAGCACAAAAGTAGCAGTAATGTATAAAACTTGCACTGTATGACATTCCATTTACATTACCTAAATAGATTGTTAATATTAAAACCTGTAGAGTATGAAGCAATTAACAGTGTCACTACTGCAACAGGTAGCACGCTCTCCTTTCATGCAGAAAGCTGCAGGTTCACAGGAAGATGGAGTACTGAGACTTCAGTACAGCATATTGAGGGTGCAGTACTCCTGCATGTGTCATCCTTTGGATGAGACATTAAACCAAGATCCCATCTTCTTGAGTTTGGTGATTAACTCGAATGGACGTAAAAGATTCCACAGCATCTACTGAAAACAGTAAGGGAAATCTCAAGATGTCCTGGCCAAATTTATAATAAATAAAAATAAAATATACTCATCTAAGTACACTCATACACCCCTCGGTCCTCCCCCTGTGCAGCTGCCTATTCTCTGCAATAGCTTCAGTAGCTATGAAGAGAAAAGCAGCAGCGTGCAAGAGCTGTGGGTGGCACTGTTAGGCTTTATGTGTAGTTAAGAAGTTACTCTTGTAGTACATCAGGGTGTTCACTCTCTAAGCTCATTCTCCTATCAGCCTTGGAGGGCGGGATGTTGATGCCTTATGTCACTATAATGATGGCAGCACTGTTCCCCTATACATGGGATTCCAGTGGCATCAATGGTTGCCCAGGTCAAGCTATTCCAGGCCTTGGTCTTGTACTGATGCCGTTAATAGCTCTCCTGCAAGAGCCTCTGGCTGCTATCTTTATGGAGGAAGTGGAGATATTTGTAGTTTCCTATGAGCACTAGTGGGTATATGGGGGGTTCAGAGCTTCTCATTGAAAATATGTTAATACCAGTGTGTTCCATATTTACAGAGCAGACACTGCAGACTTTGGTTTCCATGCACTCTCTGCAGCAAAGTTCTCAGATGTGCAAAGTGAGATGGTACTCAGATCAATGGCTCTTTGGCTTGGATGCTGCCAGCTGGATCTATAACCTTTGTGGTCTAAAAGAAGTACGATGTTTTCCTTCTCAAGCCAAGATGTCTTATCTAGAAAAATGACAGATACTTATGCCTGCACCTATTCTTGTATGTGCGATCTTCTGTGGAATGATGGTCATCTCATTTATGTTGCAGACATATTGTATTGTAATGGTTCACAATGGCACTTTAAGATGCAAAACATGGCAATTCTGCATCTCTTTATATGCTGTAGAAAATAGGCATTTCTGTGACTCCATTTCTATCTGGTTATATGCAGAATTACAAATCTCCCACAAGTTGCTTGGCATGGGCACCCATGCAAAGTGCTGCCTACAGGCACCTAGAGGCGCACATCACTAATGAGGACCAAGTACAATGTTTAGCAATTTATATGAATGCACCAATTGAGCAGTTCAGAAAAAAATTAATTGAGCCCTAGTCTGCATAAGCACCATGCCCAGGCAGCCACATTTGCACTGTATAAGAAACAAACAATATAACACACTGGCAATCATCACACAGTAGAAGAACTTGTAGAGCAGCAACTTGGAAACCTGCAAGAGGAGAATCACAGACTTCTAAATTAAATCTCAGCTTTTATGACGCAAGTGCTGATTTTTACAAGTTCACTTTAAACATGGCCACTGTTAAGTGTTGTTACTTTTATCTACATAATAAAATAGCTTGGCCAATACTTTTAAAGGTTACTGAATGGTGTATTAAGAGAAGTAAGGCCTTGCTGTGTCTAATTATGTTGACCAGAAAATGCAAATCAAAATCTAAACCAACTATATGAGAAGTAGAGAATATAGTAACAGAGATAAAACAACTGGAACTGAGATCTTTAGAAAAGGGCAGGAGCAAATTACATATGAAAACATGGGAATTGTGGGAACAATATATACATCAGAGGAGTACGGTTTAAATGAAGGCATAACTTAAATGAACTATGAAATGATTGACTGAAAATTATTAGGTAGATTACAAATGATGCATAATGTTTGCAAGTGGGAGTGTGTCGGTATGTGTGGTGTAAAATGCAACTAGGATTGCATCTGTGTGGTTTGTTTTCATTTATATAAATGTACGATTGCCTGTGTCATAAGTGATGGTTTAATAAAGATGTTTCTTGTTTAAAAAAACAAGAGAAGTACTGCAAGGGTAAAGCAATTGTTGGGCTGAATTATTGTTAAGCATAAGGGGAGAGGCACCAATCAACCAATACTCAGAATAGAGTTTAACACATTCTGGCCAGCCTTATTCTATCAGTTCCAATAAAAATATTTACCTGTTGTATAGTCTTCACATATATCTCATGTGCAAAAATCTTTTTAACCCTGGGAGAAAACAATTGTGTCACCTTCGTGAGTATCACTGTTACAGATGTTGTAATATGGGTGCATTTGCTCAGTGAAATCATGTGCCTGACTTTACTTAAACAGTGTGAACAGAGATATAAGACAGCCAGACACACCAACAGCATGCTATATGAGCACTGGTGGGTATATGGGTGGTTCAGAGCTTTTCATTGACAAGATGTTAATACCAGTGTGTTCCATATCTACAGAGCAGACACTGCAGACTTTGGTTTCCATGCACCCTCTACAGCAAAGTTCTCAGATGTGCAAAGTGAGGTGGTACTCAGATCAATGGCTCTTTGACTTGAATGCTGCCAGCTGGATCTGCCAGGAACATGCCTAGAAAGATCTGGAGGTGGACATTAATGTAGTCAGTGACCAGGACAATACTTATGAAATATTGAGCTGCAGAGCCACTGACGTTACACATGCTGCTGAAAAAAGAGCTGTCCATCTGGCACAGGAAGGTAGGCCGAAAGGCTAAACCCATGTCTCTTAGAGATAAAGTAGTTTCCGGCCTCTTTCAGAGGAAGTGACACCTCCACATGGCCTCACCTTATGATGTAGAATATTGGGGCCTATTCACCTTGATGAGGCAGTGACACAAAAAAGTTTTTTTTTTTTTTATTACTGAGAATTTCCCTTGTAAAATATTTCTCACTAAATTTTAATGTAAATATATATATATACATACATACAAAATTTAATGATTTTATCGCTTACAACAAAGAAGTTAGTGATTCCATACAACACTTACGTGACCTAAAAGCATGTTCATAAAAGATAAAGAAGCAGGAAAAGACACATTTTTGGGAAATGTATGTAAACTCAGACATCCTTCATGAAAATGGTTACCATGAAAAGTTACAAACGTAAAGGTATCTGCACATAGCACACCTGTCTAGTAAGCTGCATGATTAGTACAAATGCAGTGTGTAATAAAACAATCAAAGAGTTGTGGGGTTGGGAAACAAATTCGATTATTGTTCCATAATTTGTACAAAATAGTTTCGGCAATTTTCTAGTGGCCCTTGGGTTTCAGCTGTTTTGGTGAAATAATGTGGATTAATAAGCCCATTTTCGTTATTAATTTTAATAACTCATTGCTATTCCTTATAAAACTCAGCAGTGACTTACTTTCCTCAGACTTATGGTAAATTATACCTCTGAAGCCTTTCAGATGAGTGTGGTCTGTGTTGTTGTGCAGCCTATTAATTGAATGATTGAACTCTGGATAACTAGTGTTTTGTTAACTTCAAAACATTTTTCATACAGGAATTCATTGGTAGCTTCACGTCTTGAAAGAGGCCTGCTATGCCTGAATTCTGCTACTTGGATTAAGTGTTGTATAATAAGGCATTTTCAGACTGTGAATTTATTGATGCCTGTCGTTGCTAATCTTATATCTATTTAAAATACAAAATTCAGTTTTTGCTGCAGTTCTGATGGCTTTCTAAATGGAATTGACTTAACTGAAATGATCTGAGCATATCTGAACAGTAAAGAAATATTAACAACATATGTGTATGTGTGCATCTATTTGGTTGGTAAACTTACTTAGAGTTGAACCTGGAGATTTTCTTTACATATTCTGGAGTAATAAGCAGTATGGCATACAAGGCTGAGGGTACAGAACCCATTACTATAACTGAAATCAAGGACTTCCTTTAGTTTCTTGATTACCTTACAAGACAAAGGATGATAATGGAGACTGGCACTAATTAGATGGGGAGGAAAGATTACTACAAGTCTCAAAAGGAAAGGGTATAAACAGAAGAAGACTTATACAATAAAAGGAAAAAATTGTGGATAAAATCAGGAAGAGCAACTGTCAAAATGATATGAGCTCTATCTTAAAACTAAACAGGAAAGTTAGAGGACTAATTAAGTTCAATAAGGGCAATTAGAAGGTTAAGATAGCCGTAGAAAACCTTGTGGTTTTCTTTTGCCTGGGAGACTATGTCCAAAATCTCAAATGCAACAGATGGCAGTGTGCCAAACTGATGGTCAATGGTGCCACTTCCTCTGAGCTGACCAACATAGTGACCCTGATGGCTGGCAAATTCAGCTGAAACTTCCACTCCCCATGAAATACATATTGGCATAACCCTCCCAACTATTAGAATGGACCAGGTCCTGGAGGCACCCACTAAAGCCAAAAAAGCAGCATCTGTGGGCTCTGGCAATATGCCGGGATGCCTCCTAAAGAGCCTTAAGCATGACCTATCAGGACTATTTGGGTCACTTTTTAACTATAGTCTCAAAAAAGGCTTTTTACCCCATGAATGGAGGACTGCAGCGGCTGTCCCCTCCACAAGAGTGGGCCATCAACCAACCCCAGGAACTACAGACCAATTAGTCTGACTTGTTCTATGCAAAGCCATGGAATGAATTATAGAAATGATCAACAAAGACAAAGGCAATCTTTAGACAGTGGACGCTACACAGTTTGGCTTTGTCAAGGGAAAGGTCATGCCTACAAAATGTGATGGATTTTTTTAAAAAAGGTAACCTAGGCAATCGATGAGGGGAAAACAGTGCATGGCTCCTACCTGGACTTGGCTTAGGCATTTGATACAATACCCTACTTATGTATTGTTGACAGACTTTCTGAACTAGGCATAAATCCATGCATAATTCATTTGCCAGCTGGCTCATAGACAAGACCCAGGAAGTCAGAATTGATGAGACCACCTCCACAAAGAGGCTGGCCAGCAGTGAGATACCTCAGGGATCCATGCCTGGCCATATTCCTCTTTGTCATCTACTTTTCAGATGTCAAGACTAATGTCAAGGGCCTTAGGCCAAGACCAAGTTCACAGATGGCTCAAATTAGGAGCTATCATAGATTTCGCCATGACACAAACATCATGCAAGAAGGCTTAACACAGACAAATGGCTGGTGCCAAAATCATGGTTTAAAACGCAATGTCAAGAAATGTATTGTAGTACCTTTTGGGAAAACAGACACTCAAGTAAATTATGCTATTGATATTACGCCCCTAAGCGTTGACAGGGGTAGGAGAACAACGTTGATAATAATCTGGACTTTAATGAACAGATTGCCAAGGTAAAAAAAAAAATCATTGAGTGTCATCTAGGTCAAAGAAAATCATAGTGCCACTTTATTCAGCCCTCATCAGCCCCCTTTGGCATGTACCTGAGCATATGCTGTGGATGGAATGCCCATCAAGGTTCCTTACCAAAGGAATTAAGGGCATAAACACACATATGAATCCCCTTAAAGCCTTGTCTCTATACTCAGTCTCCTACAGAATTACTGAGAGGCGATCTATGCTTGGCATACCAGGCAACCTTGGATCCAGCTCTGATGGGCCATTTGCACATCTACAAAATGAACAGCAGCAGCATTATTAGGTCAAAGAATTTAAATTTTGCTTGCAACATAAACTGACACACACATCTGTTTTGCAAACATATCCTGAGAATCCCTATTCTCTGGGATGGTCTCCCCATCATTGTCAGATCAGATGCCACTGGCCAGGGGGGGCTACCACAACATTTTTTTTATTAAAACAAAAAAATACATATCTTCTTTAAAGGGTATTCTTCTTTAACATCTTTAACAATGCCATCTGCATACAGTTCAAATGTATGTGCATCTGCGCACACACCTACTGTTACTTGCTTCTTTTTTTCCATGTCCATGTGTGGAATTTAAACACAAAACTTCCTGCTGCCTGCTTCTTCTGGACACGAGATGAACATATAAAAAAGGTACTGCTGCTTCCCAGCATGAACGTATCTGTAAGATGCTTCTTCAAAATTGTGTGTGTGTGTGTGTGTGTGTGTGTGTGTGTGTGTGTGTGTGTGTGTGTGTGTGTGTGTGTGTGTGTGTGTGTGTCTGTGTGTGTGTGTGTCTGTGTGTGTGTGTGCGCGCAGTGCTCTAGTTAAAGATGGCATGGTAATTAATTTACTCAGGCTGAAACCCTGTACCTTGGTTACAGGAGACAAGAACCTGTATACCGACTACAGAAATACTCAAAACATATGAGTTTCAGTGCATTTTCAAGGAGGTGTGAGCTTCAGTGCACTTTAAAGGGATAGTGATCTTCAAGGGAAGAGAAGTTTACTGCTGCACATGCTTGCTTGTTTTCAGTGTGCAACTGTTTTGATTAGCAAATGGTCATCATTGTTTGTGCTATAAAATATGAAAGTATTATTAGTAGCACAATAGGTAGCATACTTGCTTTGGATGCAGAAGGCTGCGGGATCTACTCCCACGCCATGTATATGGATTGCTCATACAGTTTTACTTTAAGCGGAGGTGGAGGTGGAGGTGCTGCAGTCCTGAGTGTGTCCTCCTTTGGATGAGATGCCTGGTAGCTATGAACCTGATATTAGTTTGCCATTCATTCCCTATGAAATATTACCAGCTTGACATTTTTTTAAATGTATCATAGGAGGTTTATTTTTTAAGGCAGCAGGCACTGAATTAGTAGATGAACCACTGAAATATAAAGTTGTTTGCTAACAGAACCTCTTCATTAGTTACATATTTCTTTAATGTAAAATTATTCAGATAACATTTACTCCTGCAGAGATTGTGATTGTGCATATTGACTAAAACTGGTTGATTGTAATAGATGTTTGAGTTGCCTTTTATGCTTGAAATGTTCTGAAATAGGCAGTTTTGTCATTATTGGTTTATACATTTTGTTACATTGCTTACTGGAAAAATGTTCAAAGCTGCAAATTTAAAACACACACTAACAAGTAGTGCTGTATTATACAAGGAATATTATTTAATACACTCAGCAAGGTGAATTGAAGAATACATAAATGTGTGTATGTTTGACTGGGTCTATGGTTTGAAAACAACCCAAAATTAAACTTAATCTGCCAATGGTCTAATGCATTTTCTTTGAATGTAGTTTTCAATGCCATTTCAATGGATTTGCGTTTCATGGCAGAGAAGCTTCCTGTTAATGCTAAGTCTGTTCTCATTGTGAGACTGTATTGTTTTGTTTAGCAAATGTCTATCAGTGTTTGTGCTATAAAATTTGAAAAAAAAAGTTTCACATTCCAGATATCTGTAATCGTTGTATAAGTAAAGAAGAAAATAGTGTATACACTGACAGGTCTGACAGTGTTTATGGTAACGGGAGAAATAGCCAAGTAACTGCATATTGGAATGGCTCTGGGGGACTGCTGCTGGGGTGAGAGGGACTAAGTAAGTACCCTGTCTAGGGCCCCATTTGACCATGATCTGGCTCTGCTTCCCATTCTTGTGAACTGTATTCAAGAGTAACCTTGGATGTGGCCCTCACTTCTCTGATGGATAGAGGCAGACAGTAAACTATGTCCAAACTAATATATCCCCTCCATAATTTTTTTAGCATAACCCCCTACTCAGTTCGGATTTATCAATGGGAGAGCATGCCTGTTAAACCTGATGGACTTCTTCGAGACAGTCACTAAGGCCCTGGATGAGGGGAAATCTGTACATACAGCCTACCTAGACAAGGCTTTGGACACTATCCCCCACTCAGGCATCATTGACATACTCACCCAGCTAGGTATCAACCCTTATATCATTAGATGGGTTGCTAACTGGCTCACTGATAGAGTCCAAATAGTAGAGGTCCCAAACTGATCTCTTTGGAACACTACTGGTTACTGGTCTGCTGTCGGAGGTGGATTCCCCTATTTTAACTATATGTGTTCTATTTCTCTGAAGTGCAAGCAAAAACTAAAGGTCTGTGGCTGACAAAGTTTGCTGATGACTGCAAACTGGGAGCGGTCATAGAATCTCCAAATCATGTCAACATCCCACAAGAGGGTCTTACATAAACAAACGATTGGTGCCAAAGTCATAGCTTTAAACTCAATGCAAAAAATGTATTATCATCCCTTTTGGTATGAGTGATATTCCTGCTAACTACCACATCAATAGCATCACCGTAAGTACACACTCAGTGGTGAGAGACCTGGGCACACAGGTTGACAGCAACCTTACCTTTAATCACTGTCACTTTATTCTGTTTCATACAGACTGCTCAGAGGTGATCTCTGCCTTGCATATAAGGCAATCGCTGACCCTGCTTTACTAGACATGCTGCATATCAGTAAGTCAAATGGTACACCAGTTACTCACTCTAAAGTCTTTAACCTGGTATGTGACATTAATAGAACCTGCTGGAGGGACAGATTCATCTTCTAGAGGTTACCACACCTTTGGAACAGACTCCTGCTTCATGTCAAGCAGAGCACCTCATTGGCCTCTTCAAACATAAAACTACTGTTCAATCTCAGCCTTACTACAGGATATGTACCCAAAGAGTGGCGTACAGCAACAGTGGTCCCTCTCCACAAAGGTGGTGCCTTAACGGATCCTGGAAACTATCGCCACATAAGCCTGACTAGCTTGGTCTGCAAAGCTATGGAAAGGATCATTATGGACCTCATAAATAAAGATATTGGGGACCTACAGACACTCGATCATACCCAGTTCGGCTTTGTTAAGGGCAGATCCTGCCTCTTAAACCTGGTCGATTTCTTTGAAACAGTCACCAAGGCCATTGACGAGGGGAAGGTGGTCCACACAGCCTACCTGGACCTCGAAAAGCCTTCGATACAATAAGAAAGAAATTAGATAAGCAACCCCACAAAAGGGCACTGCACAAAAATCAGTAACCACGATAGGCAACAACTGTAGAACAGAATACCAGGACCAGCAATGAACAGCCTTCGATACAATACCCCACTCGGGCATTATAGATAAGCTCACCAGCTTAAATATTAACCCCTATGTCACTAGATGGGTTGCAAACTGGCTCAAGGACAGAACCCACATGGTTAGAAATGCTGGAGCCATGTCAGACTCCAAACCAGTTACAAGTGGCATCCCACAAGGCTCAGTCCTGGGACCTCTTTTGTTCAGTATATATTTCCCGGAGGTACAGGCCAACATGGAAAGACTGTGGCTGACCAAGTTCACAGATGACTGCAAACTGGGCACCATAATCGACTCTCCAGCCGATACAAGCATCCTCCAAAAGGGCCTCATAGAAACAGACAACTGGTGCCAGATCCATGGCCTCAAGCTAAATGCCAAAAAGTGTATAGTCATCCCCTTTGGCAAAAACAAAGTGCCCACAAATTATCACATAGGTGGTAATCCATTAAGTACAGAAGAAGTAATTAGGGACCTGGGGACCCAAGTTGATAGCAATCTCTCATTTGACAACCACGTGGCTAAAGTGGTTAGAAAAACATTTTATCTAGCCCACCTAATCATGAAGGGATTCACATCTAGATCAGGGGAGGTCATCGTGCCTCTTTACTCATCCCTCATCAGGCCCATAATTGAGTACAATGCCCCTTTTGGGATGTACCTTACCAGACATCTGCAGCAACTGGAAAGACCCCAAAAGTACCTCACCAAGAGGATCAAAGGGCTTAAACAGATGCCATATGCTGCCTGGTTAAAGAAACTCCAGCTCTACTCAGTGGCATACCACCTGCTCAGAGGCGATCTGTGCCTGACGTATAAAGCCATGTCCAACCTGGAATTAATGGACATGCTGCACCTCAGAAAATCCAAATCCTATCAAGCTACGTGCTCGAGAGACTTGAACCTCAGCACTGAAATAAATAGGACATGCTGGAGGGGCAGATTCATAACCCAGAGGCTCCCTTCACTCTGGAATAAATCCCAGTCCAGGTTAGGCAGAATCCCTCATTGACTCTCTTCAAGAGGAATCTTGATGAGTGGATGGGAGATCATAGGTTTACCCTGGGTATCACTTCTGTGTCACTGTTAGACAGAGGCACAATATACTAACCTCAAAAAAGGGCATAGCAAAATTAATTTAAAATAGGTGGCAAAAGCCAAACACACTCTGGCTAGGCTTATGAATGCCCTAGGGCAGATAGCCTAGTAGGAACCTATGAACCTAAACACAATCTCAATGATTGCATGGGTAAATGTAAATTCACCCCAGGGTTTCACCTGTGTCCTTCTTGGACAGGGGGCAATAGGTGCTGATCATGGAAATAAGGATAAAACTTGGCTAGGCTTGTAAGTGCCCTAGGACCATTAGCCTAATTTCCTATGATCCTAAAAAGGTATTTTTGATCATATTCTTATGGAACAAAGTATTTTCCTTGTGCCAGATGAGATTAGAGTCCAGGTTCAAGAGCAGAGACTAACAATTAGAGAAGGATTGGAACACCTATTGGAATACACAGTATTACTCTTTGAGAGGAGCGACAGCGTACAGAAAGAGATTGTTGGTGATTACAGTAGACACCTCCTTATCCGGCCTCCTGTTTAACTAGCCATAAAATTTCTGCTGTAGCCCTAGCAAAAGATGACAGAGAAAAACAATGCTTCTGCCTCCACTGGGCTAAATAATGACAGACATTTGAGTTTTAGACTTCATATTCATTAGAAAAATGCATACTAACACAAACTATGTTATTCTAGCTGATTTATAACCTACAAATGCTATTTTGTATGTTTTTTTCTGATTAACCAGCCATTCATTTATCCAGCCTAATGTCCCATCCCAAGCCGACTGGATAACAGGGAGTCTACTGTATGCTGTTGTACTTAGCAGAACTGGAATGTCATCATTGCCACTGAAAGGATAATTTTCTACATTATAACAATGTTAATCTAAAAAGTCATTCAAATCAGTAGCAATTACAAAATAGTTAGGAAAAGTGACTCATTCAATTAATTACATGCCAAAATTTTCCATTTCATAATAGCCCTCTGAAAATGGTTGCAAAAGAACAAATATCAACAGCAGTGACTGCTGTGGATTAATATAAACAGTTCCAGCAACAGGAAGTGAGCATGAAACCATGCTGGGAACAAGAAGTTGAAAAAGATCATAACAGAATGTCAAAATATCACTTTCAACATCCAAAAAATTAGCAATAATGGGTGTTGGTGCTCAGATGTAGAAAGAAGTTAGCAGTCTTATGATACTTGTTATGTGGCAGTTGCTTAAGTGGAATCTTTATCACAATATAAGAAAGTTAGGGAATGAATAGTTAAACTTAACAAATAAAAAAGACATTGGGCCGGATTCACGATGGCTTGCACAGAGTCTAAGAGTAGAGTAAGACTCCATGCAGCCATCATGTCCGACGAGCGATCCACGAACAGCCTGTAGGGGCATGTAAGAGAGCTCCTAAAATGGCTCTTACACAGACAGGGTTTGGATATGCAAATTACCTCACTTGCAGCCGAAAGGCATGCAAATGAGGTAAATTTGCGATCCAGGAAGCACAAGCCTGTCCATGTAGGAGCCGTGTTAACTGCAGAAATGTACTCAGTTGACAACTGAGTACCGTTCAGCAAATAGCACAATGGAGCCTTGTCAGCTCCAAATAAAGGTTGCATATGTTCCAGGAAGCATGCCAGTGGCCAAATATGTGGCCACTGGCAACATACCCACATGCAAAATTAAAATAAAAATGTTTAAACGTAGCGCAGCGCCGCGCAAACGGGCTGCGCTGCAAAAAACAGAAAAATAAAAAATTAAAACCCACAAACATGGGTTTTATGAAAACCATCAATTTACAATGTAAGGGAATAGCAGGCTGAAAACAACATGGCCACCGAGTAGGGGTTGTTAAGGGGGGAAGCTCAGTGTAAGACATGTAACTAAGCATTAGTAGGCAATCCTATGTAAATGAGTGTTGGGATACTGAATCGCACTTTTACATAGCAAATGAGCACATTCCCTGGAGTGTAGGAGTAGGATAAGGGGAGTACAGAGTAGGAGATAGTTAACATCACAGGGGGGGTATGTATGAAAGAAGTGATGCTCATTGGAGCAGAGTGGCATGTGAAAGCTGTCAGTAAGATATCATGGAAAGAGGTGTGTCAACAGGTAGACAAGGGAAAGCCAAGAAACGGAAGGTGTACACTGTGGATAACACGAAAGATTCTTGCTGAGCATGCATGCGCACATGTGCCCGCTGGGAAGCCTGAGTAAAATGGAGTGGGTGCGTGAAAACGTGAGTGCGCGCGTTTAAGTCGGAGTAAGCATGTATAAGCCTGTTTAAAGACTTGTAAGCGCATTTGCGCTGGTGTGCGCGTGTTTTAACCCGAATAAGCAAGTTGTAGTACATCTAAGCATGTGCGCGTGTGTGTTAGCTGCTGTGCGCGTGTTTGCCCTTGAATGCGCGTCTCTCCCCCCTGGGGAAACAAACAGGAAAAAGGAAGCACAACAAATCGTAATAAGCTACTAGGGAATACTAGCAGAGCTAGCAGGTGGAAACAATCAGAATCAGGCAATTACACAGGCAGAACAGTAGCCCAGCCCAGCACTGAAAACTCCAAACAACAGTGCAGTATGTGTCTCTCAAGAGACACTGCAACACTGGAGTAAGCTACTAGAAGTGAAAACTGAAAAAGCTTCACTCAGACAAAAAATGCTAGGGGCTGCCATAGCTGTTATAAGGCGACATATGCAACATGCTGAGGGTGGTGACAATGCAAATGCTGCCGGACAACCCAAAGTGAGGAGACGGAGAAGAGTGTACAGGCACAGGGTCACCTACAAGGGGTTACATGAGCTGGAGATAGTGGAGCACTATAGAGTGGACAGAGACCTGCAGCAAATTGTTGAGTTGTGCAGGCCATGCCTCACACACAGAACTAACAGAGGGGAACCCATCCCAGTGGAAACCAAGGTATGTGTTGGCCTAAGAATACTAGCAACAGGTACCTTCCAGAGACCAACTGGTGATATGATGGGGATATCACAGGCATCAGCATCCAGGGTACTGCACCAGTTCCTGGATGCCATGTCAGCACATGTCGGTGATCATGTATATTTCCCCAATTCCCGTAAGGTATTGGCCTGCAATATGTGCCTCTTCCAGCAAATAGCAGAATACCCTGAGGTAGTGGGTGCAATAGACTGCACGCATATACACATCAAAGCACCAGCCGGTGAGCGGGGTAGGGCCTACATTAACCGCAAGGGCTTCCCCTCCATCAACTGCCAGGTTGTGTGTGATGCCCAGGGCATAATAATGAATGTGTGTGCTGGCTGCCCTGGAAGCTACCATGATTCCCATATCTGGCATCTGACGCAGCTGTACCAGACATTTGCCAATGGGGACATCCCACATGGTCCCCTACTGGGGGATGCTGGCTATGCACTGGAGCCGTGGCTGATGACACCCATCCAAAACGCACACACATCTGAGCAGGAACGCCATAATGAGGCACACGCACAAACATGTACTGTAATAGAGCGTGTGTTTCTGCTGCTCAAGTCACGGTTCCGGTGCCTGGACACATCTGGTGGAGCCTTGCAGTACTCACCAACTACATGTACCCAAATTGTCATGGTATGTGCTATGCTACATAATATGATTCTGCAAAAACAGCTGTAGCAGGACCAGCATAGGCCCGGCCCAAACAGCCCCCCACCATTGCCAAGGCCATCACAGGCAGAGCATGACTCGGCAGAGGAACAACCTGAGCCTGCCCCAGTAGGCAGAAGGAGGCATACCCAGTATGCCTTGGCCTTGGCAAAGAGGCAATGCATAGCACATACACTGGCTCAGTAGGAACCCTGGAAATGATACCTCTTTCTGATTCACACATATAGTAAAAGGGATGCCTAAGTTGACACAACCTGCTTTCAAACATGTACAGGGAGTGTAGTATGTGCATCCAACATAGGCAGCCCTGCAGCACCACCTGAAGCATGATTGCCATGTGTTAAGCAATGTAACACCATGTAGTATATGCAAACTTGATGACCCTGAGTAACATCCTACCCCATCCTACCCTCACCAAGCATGATGCCACAATATGAAGACAAGATGATCAATTACAACAATTGGCTTAAGTATTGTTGTTAGTCAAAGGGGATCCAATGCCTGTTAGCCTGGGATTACATGCTGAGCAAGACATGATGCTCTGCTAGGGATAGCTTGCACCTATCACCCCTGGCCTTTTGGATACTGGCAAAGGCTGTTGTCACTCCCATAGTGCCTTAAATAGGTAAGGCTCAAAACACAAACCCACCTCCATAGGTATCACAAGGGATACGAAACTAGAAGTAATGCTACCCAATGCCAGAAGTCTAAACTGCAAGATGCATGCAGTCCAAACTCTCCACAGCATGGAGAATGTTGATATCTGTGCAGTAACAAAAACCTGGTTCAAGGCTCCCAAGAGCACCCTAGCACTATCAGGTTACACCTCATGCCATGCTTTACAGCCCCAAAACATGCAACAAACTACAAAAGGAGGGGGAGTATCAATAATTGTCAAGATACCCACACCCCCAGGTTGGTGCCACAGCATGAAGCAGCACAGACTATCCACGTGCAAGTAACAGTGGCTAAAACTGCCTCCCAGTTCGTAGCCTGCTACAGACCACCCTCCTAAATCCAGGAACCCCACTTGGCCTACTTGAGAACACATGAAAATATGAATGTCTCTCCAAACAACATTATATTGGGTGACTGCAACTACCCAAACATAGAGTGGGAGCATTATTCTAGCTCCAACACCCTAGGCCAAAGGTTCCTAGAATTCATAAACCAAAATGCTATGGAACAACTATTCACCACTCCCACAAGAGGGGTAAACATACTGGACCTGATAATCACCAACATGGGGACTCTATGGCCAGGACGAGAAGTGTATCCCTCACTGGTAAGATCAGACCATAGAGTAATCTCACTGGATATTCACATCCTGACCCCAGTCCCTGGCCAGAAAACTACAGTGAAAAACATGTGTAAAGCAAATTATGCACTCCTCCAAACTGAGGTGGAATCCATTAAAGCCCTTGTGCCTGTGGAAAATATGGCCCAGACCTCAGAACCCTTTATAAATGCATTCTGTGAACACCTTCAGGAATGGATGGATTACGCAATCCCAAATAAAACCAAGACCCAATCCTCCAAAGGCAGGCACCCTGTCTGGTGGACCCCAGCCATTAACAAACCATGCAAGAGAAGGAGGAAGCTGCTACATGATAGAGCAAAACCCAAAAAGGGAAGGCATCACTGATCAGTATTATGACAAAAAACTATGGCCACACATAAAATCCTCTCAGGCCAGCTATGAGATAAAAATTGTACAGGACACTAAGGATAATCACACGGCCTTCTTTACTGATGGTAGGAACCTGGGTGGGAATTCCCAGATATGCTCAGAATTAGTCCAAAATGACAAACAATACACCAAACCCACAGACATTGCCAACATCCGACCTGACAGGTTCAGTGCAAACTCCCCCCCCCCCCCATGAAAAGGCCAAATATCTATCCCAGCAGAGTGCTGGCCCCCAGACATCACAGATGCTCAGGTAACAGCCAGCGTCTCCAAAGCAAAACACACAGCATCAATGGGACCAGATGGTGTCCCGGGCTGCATCCAACATGAAGTCCAAGAAGAATTGAACACCAAATAAAACTACTGCTCAATCTCAGGATATGTACCCAAAGAGCAGTGTACAGCAACAGTGGTCCCTCTCCACAAAGGTGGTGCCTGAATGGATACTGCAAACTATCACCCCAGAATCCTGACTAGCTTGGTCTGCAAAGCTATGGAAAGGATCATCATGGACCTCAGAAATAAAGATATTGGGGACCTACAGACACTGGACCCTACCCAGTGTGGCTTTCTTAAGGGCAGATCCTGCCCCTTAAACCTGGTTGAGTCATTTGAAACAGTCACCAAGGCCATTGATGAGGGGAAGGTGGTCCACACAGCCTACCTGGACCTTGCAAAAGCCTTCCATACAATACCCCACTTGGTCATTATAGATAAGCTCACCAGCTTAAATATAAACCCCTATGTCACTAGATGGGTTGCAAACTGGCTCAAGGACAAAACTGACATGGTCAGAAATGCTGGAGCCATGACAGAGTCCAAACCAGCTACAACTGGCATCCCACAAGGCTCGGTCCTGGGACCCCCCTTGTTTGGTATATATTTCTCGGAGGTACAGGCCAACATGGAAGGACTGTGTCTGAACAAGTCTGCAGATGACTACAAACTGGGCACCATATCTGACCCTCCAGCTGACACAAGCATCCTACAAAAGGGCCTCATAGAAACAGACAACTGGTGCCACAGCCATGTCATCAAGCTAAATGCAAAGAAGTGTATAGTCATCCCCTTTGGAAAAACAGTAAGTGCCCACCAATTACCACATAGGTGGTAACCCATTAAGTACAGAAGAAGTAATAAGAGACCTGGGGACACAAGTTGATAGAAATCTCGCATTTGACAACCATGTGGCTGTAGTGGTTATAAAAACATTTCATATACCCACCTAATCATGAAGGTATTCACATCTAGATCAGGGAGGTCATCGTGCCTCTTCAGTCATCCATCATCAGGCTCACAATTGAGTACAATGCCCCTTGTGGGATGTACCTTAGCAGACACCTCCAGCAACTGGAAAGACCCCACATCTGCCTGATTAAACAAACTGCAGCTCCACACAGTGGCATACTGCCTGCCCAGAGGCGATCTGTGCCTGATGTATAAAGCCATGTCCAACCTGGAATCAATGCACATGCTGCACCTTGTAAAATCTGAATCCCATTGAGCTATGCACATGAGAGACCTGAACCTCAGCACTGAAATAAATAGGACATGCTGTAGTGATTGATCCATAACCCAGAAGCTCCCTCCACTCTTGAGTAAATTCACAGTCCAGGTTAGCCAGAGGGTCCCTCACTGACTCTCTTCAAGAGGAATCTTGATGAGTGGATGGGAGATTGTAGGTTTACCCTTGGTGTCACTTTTATGTCACAGTTAGACAGAGGCACAGTATACTAACCTTGAAAAATGTCATGGCAAACTCCAGTTAAAATGTGTGTTGAAGGACAAACACACTCTGACTAGGATTAGAAATGCCCTACGGCACATAGCCTAATGTTTGTCAATGTCCACCCAAGTTGCGGAATACACTAGTAATGTTGGACAAGCCTGGTTTAAGTAGGCCATAGCTGAACAAAATGCAACATGGTCATACCTTAGTCTGGTGTGCTTAGTATGAATATTTAAAGCAGTGATGGGACTCAAACCCAGGATACTGTGCACCAGAGTAAAAGGACTGAACTACTACACTATGAGAATTTTGCAGTGTTGGGTCAGTATGAAAGAATGTTGACAAGTGTATGCAAACTGTCCCATGGAAACCCTGCAGGCACAGCATAATCCCTGTTGGGTTCAGACACAAAGCAGTTGGGCAGTAAGAACACAACATGACTTCCAACACACACACTATAAATGTCAAATATTGTTCAAGTTCACACACAACCACAAATGTAGTGGACCTCAGATCTCAAGATATGGAAAGGTCACACTGGGCATGCTCACACACTTTGATAAATGAGACATATGTCAGGCAACAAACCATGGAAAGCCTGAACTGGGCATGCTCACACACTTCGGCCATCTCTCAGTATAGCAGTCAGCCACACATATCTGCATTTGTATGTGTTAAACCAGGAACCTCCCACAATACAGCAATCTGCCCAGTGCACACAGTTAAATGGCAACAGAGACATAAGTAATATACTGGAACCCTGTCATGAACAAACATCTTCCACAGATACACAAGTTGTTCATAGAAACAGGGAAAGCTATGGCAATAAAGACCTGCAAACAGATTATCAGCAACAAATATTGTGCATCCCAAACATAAACATATGGGTTCAGAGGTCGATACTAGGCTGTTTGCCCTAGGGAATACATAAGCCTAGCCAGAGTGTATTTGGCATCTGCCTCCCCAGTACAGTAGCCTACTGTGCCTCTGTAAAGTAGGTCACAGAAGGCACTGTTTAAGGCTAGTTTGCTATGCCTCCATCAAGCAGGGACACAGTGGAGATCCCAGGGGTTGAATTTGCAATGTCACATCCATGTGGCCGGAGTTTGCTGGAAGAGAGTTGGCGAGGGGCTATGTCTAACATTAATTGGGATTCAATTCCAGACTGAGGGGAGCCTTATCTGTAGTGTCTGGGCAATTTCACTGTCAAAACTTGCAAGTGATGATTTTGGGGGATTGAAGTGTCTTGCCAATACTGTTCAGAGATGTCCTCCCTCTGTGGGATATTGCTCTGTTATATATTAGCTCCCTCCTTCTGTTGTACAGCTTATATATGGCTGGTGTCAACCAGACAGGTCTCCTGTTGTGGAGGAGTCTTGGTTTTATTTGGGATAACATGATCAATGAAAACCTGCAGGTGCTCATAGAATGTATTTGTAAAGGATTCTGCAGATTGGGCTGTATAATCCTCCAGCAACATGCCTTTGAAGTATTCCACCCCAGCCTTCACAAGTGCAAAGTCTGCTTTTGAGAAATACTTTGTTAGCAGTGATTTCCTTGCCTGGGGGTTGGGATGGGATATGGACGTCCAGGAAAGTTGGTTATGGTCAGATCTTAACAATGGTGGTCTACCTCTGGTGTGGAACATAGAGTCCTCATGTTGGTGATGATCAGGTCCAATATGTATTCCCCCTTGTGGCTGTGGTGACTGGTTCTGCCATAGCACATGGATTCACAAATTGTAGTGGCTGTAGGGTCATGTTGTTGAGGCCTGAGTAGTTCCCCCAGTCAATATTCCTGTACCTGAAGTTAACCACTGTAATGGCATATGTGAACACCTTCATATCCTACACTGTTCCCAGGGAAGCCAAGTGTGGTTCCTGGATATGGGGGGGGGTGGTCTGAACTACACACCAAACCAAAAGGCAGTTTTACACAATGGTAGTTGTATATGTATGGCCTGTCATGCTTAGTACAGTGGTAACAACCCAGAGGTGTGTGTATCTGTGATGCATATGGATACACCCCCTGGTCATGTTGTGTGTTACAAGTCCTGTGTTCACGAAGCATGGTATAAAACATAACCAGGCAGTGCTGATGTGCATATGTGACCCTGAACTAGGCGTCTGTTAATGCATATATATTGTTATCCCCCATACTGAGGGATAGTAATAGATGTACATACCTCTTTGTAAAAACTGATGTCAGCACCCTATAAATACTGCAGGAGAAGAAAAGCCACCTAGTAATGTGAGTAGCGTGCTTTGCTAATGTGTCTCTCTCACGTGTCATAGCATAGTTAGGCAGGGGTTTGAATCATGCAAATGCTCAGTGTGTGTTGGGGGGGCAGGGTGTGAGCATATGTGCAATTCTCTTTGAAAGAAATGTCCCTTTTGACAACTGGAATAACACACTACATGATGTACATTCCTCTTTGTAAAGACTGATGATGTCAGCACCCTATAACTACAGCAGGAGAAGCAAAACCACCCAGTAATGTGACTAGCGCATTGTGCTAATGCGTTTCTCTCAAGTGTCATAACATAGTTAAGTAGGGGTTTGAATCCTACAAAAACCGTGTGAGTGTTTGTCACACAGTTTGTCAATGTGTGGTGGGTTTTGCTTTTATTGTTGTATGACATATAATTATAACAGTAATTTAAATGCACACATCAGGTATGTGTGTGCCACATACAGATATGTACCTGTGACCTGCAATAGTTCCTATGTGTGAAGCCTACCTCATATGAATACAGTTGTTACCTTTGCCAGCATGTGCTGCAGATTCCCAGACCGTACGCCATACATGTATGTTGATCACAATGCAGGCTACTGCAGTGATCTGTGTCCTAGGCCAACTGGGTGACACACAGTCATGAAAGCTGTGATATATTAATGTGGGTGAGGGTTCATGTCTGGAGTATATGTCACACATGTTATAAGACAGCAAGGTCTGTGAGTAATGGACATCCAGTGTAGGTGTATGGCAACTGTTGCTGATATGCATAAAGACACCTTCTTGCTTAGGCGATACACCAAGGGACTGCACAATACATTTGGAAATGTGAATATCACAGGATAGACAAGAAAACACTTGTCCATATGTACACACCATTACCCATTCTACATGATGGGTGCTGCCACCTACATGGTACTATTGGAATACTATGTTAAGTACATGCTGATGACAAAGTTACAGTTGTGTTACAGTAATAGAGCATGGCTTGGACAACAGGTATCTGTCTGTATGATGCCCTTGTGGTGGTCATGTGTGTCATGTGCAGAATGCATTGTAGGCCACTGTATGCATTTCCAGTCGTGGATGAACATATCCCTAGTGTGTTGGCATGTATGTGAGACTGCTATATGGTAAACAGTATTCTTCCCAGGGATGTGTGGGGCTCAGTAAGAATGGCTACATGGTATAGTGTAGTACTGCAGGGATATCACTGACACTGGGTTTCCTACATCTGTGTATCAGTTGAGGATACATCATGTAATAGGTTCATAGGGTCATACTAGGCTATCTGCCCTAGGGCAGTTATAAGCCTAGCCAGACTGTGTTTGGCTTTCACCACCCATTTTAAATGAATTTTGATATAGCCTTTTTCCAGGTTAGTATACTCTGCCTCTGTGTAACAGTGACACAGAAGTGAGACATTTGTACTGAACCTGTCAGCAATGATGTTGGCAATGTATGTGGCTTACGTGTATTCTTTGTCATTTAGGACTACTTCTGAGCATATCTGGGAATTCCCACCCAGATTCCTAACATAACTAAAGAAAGCCTTGTGATTATCCTTAGTGTCTTGTGCAATTATTCTCTTGAAGCTGGCCTTAGATGATTTTATGAGTGCCCGTATTTTGTTCCAAATACTGATCAGAGATGCCTTCCCTTTGTGGTATATTGCTCGATCATGTAGTAGCTACCTCCTTCTATTGTTTTCTGTTATGTGGCTGGGGTCCACCAGAAAGGACGCCTGTCTTAGGACGATTGGGTGTTGGTTATATTTGGAATTGCATGATCTGTGCATTCCTGAAGGTGTTCATATAATGCGTATATAAAGGATTCAGCAGTGTGGGCTGTATTTTCCACAAGCCTGGGGGCTTTGAAGGATTCCACCTCTGTCTCAGTTTTGAGGTGTGTGGAATTTGCTTTTGACAACTTTTGCACTGTGGTTTTCTGGACAGGGGCTGGGGTTGGTATGTGAATATACAGTGAGATTACTCTATGGTCTGATCTTACCAATGAGGGATGCACTTTTGGTCTGGAGCATAGAGTCCCCATGTTGGTGATGATCAGGTACAGTATGTTTTTCCCTCTTGTGGGAGTGGTAATAAGTTGTTCCATAGCATTTGAGTTTATGAATTCTAGGAAACTTTGGCCTAGGTTGTTGGAGCTACAGTAATGCTCCCAGTCTATGTGTGGGTAGATGAAGTTGCCCAATATAATGTTGTTTGGAGAGACGTTCATATATTCATGTGTTCTTAAGTAGGCCAAGTGGGGTTCCTGGGTTTAGGAGGGTGGTCTGTAGCAGGCTATGAACTGGAAGGCAGTTTTACCCACTGTTAGTTGCACGTGGATAGTCTGTGATGCTTCATGCTGTGGCACCAACTTGGGGGTGTGGGTATCCTTGACAATTATTGATACTCACCCCCTTTCATAGTTAGTTCCATGTTTTGGGGCTGTAAAGCATGATATGAGGTGTAACCTGGTAGTGCTAGGGTGCTCTTGGGAGCCATGAACCAGGTTTCTGTTACTGCACAGATATCAATATTCTCCATGCTGAGTAGAGTTTGGACTGCATGCATCTTGCGGTTTAGATGTCTGGCATTGAGTATCATTACTTCTAGTTTCTTATCCCTTGTGATACCTATGTAGGTGGGTTTGTGTTTTGAGCCTTACCACCAGAATGCAAACCATTGACAATGGTAAACCATATGACCCACAGCATACTGTCAAACCATGTCATACATACATGTGACCCCAGGTGAGACATATGTGTAGTACAACACAAAGTGGCAACCAATATGAACTACAATGTATGACTACTGTGTCACATGGTGCAGTTCACCCTTGCCATGTGTGCACTATGCATCTACATGCAGAGAATGCAACTCCACCTTGTTCACAAATGTACACCTGCAACTGTGTGCTGCAAACATCACACATGTACTGTCCAGTCCACAACACATGCAGGCACAGGTACACACAACTGCCATGTGAAACATGTGCAGACATTGCACTTTTGGAATTAACACTGGTGTATAAAAAACTACAATGACAATCATAGTGTTAATGCATCAGGCATGCTGGGATATACCCACAATGATATCATTACACTGTACTGTTAAAAACATGATAATATTACTACAGTGCTATGTAGTCTCCCTGTGCATCAGCACCATGATATCCTGTTCCTGCATCCATGTTACAGATTGCAGGAGGTGGCACAGTTTCATCATATGCACAGGGTGTGTACTTGGTTTGCCAGAGTCTGCCATTGACACATCCAATTGACATGTATGTGTGTGTGTGTTAGTGAGGGACAACAGTGCAACATGGGGCAATGTTGATGCGGTATGTGTGTGTATGTATTAGCCCTAGGTGTTAGCATTATGCATGTGTGTATGCATGCGCACAGTTCCACCACATGGCTGCCATATACGGGTGTTTGTGGACAGCCACAGACTGTACCTGCCAGATCATACAGATCACTGTCTCTGGCCATGGACATGGTACCTGTGCCTGGTAGGGGTGCTACGGACAGTATCAGGTACTACGATAGACTGGGTACTGTCATCAGAAAAAGTGGGTTGCTGACTGGACACATGTCCCTGCTGGGACTGTCCAGAGCCACGTGCACGTGGTCTTCTAGGATGGTCTGATGACAGCACAGACCCAGCATTGCTGGGGCTGGTACTGGCACTATGGGAGCTGCTGCGGGTTTGTTGTCGTCCGCAACGACTGCCAGCTGCTGATGTTGCTGGCATACGTCCATGTCGACGCCTCAACCATCCTGCATTGTCCTGACTCATGGACATGTAGTTGTGGAACAGATCTAATGTCTCCCTCCAATGTCTATCAATGACCTCGCTGACAGTATGGATGGCAGCCGCAACGTCACACATAGTGTCATTCATAGCAGTGCGATGTGCTCTAAGCTTCCTCAGACCCTGTCTGGTGTACCATTCCATACATGCCTGTGCCTGCATTACATCCCGGAACATAGCTGAGGTTGAAAGACCTCTGTGGGCATGTCTGACAGGGGCAGTATGACCACAGATGCTCCCATGAGAACCCCTGAACATCTGCCTGTGTAGTACCATGTCAGGACTCTGGCCATGGCTGCTGTGAGGGGATGCATGTGCCACTGATACCACATTACCCTGGTCAATGCCCACTGTATACTGTCCCTCAGCTAAGGGCATTGGTGACAATGGATGTATCGGCAAGATGACTGTGCGCATTGATGGGGTTGACTGCTGTGTACTGTCGATTGGCTGACCAACAACAGACCGTGTCACACCTCCCTGTGCCATTACAAATGTATCATCATTATCACTATCACCAGCAGTGGCTTCAAGTTCCCTGCTGCACGCCAACAGAGCAACAGCAGAACCTGTGAGAGGAAGACAGGAAACACAGTTTACAATGTGTACACAATGTTACCACACATGCACATGGGCACACATGCACATGGGCACACATGCACACATGCACACGTGCACATGTGCACACATGCACATATGCACACATGCACACATGCACACGTGCACACATGCACAAAGGCACACATGCACACATGCACATGGGCACACGGACACACATGCACACAGGCACACATGCACCCATGCACACTCCTCAGTACAGCAGATACAAACACACACACACCTGCAATCCAACACATATACAATACTGTTTGAGGGTATTATTAGTATTAATATTATTATTATTACTATTAATAGTATTGTTATTACACACTCACCAGCATGGATTGGCTGCATTGCTGTTACTCCAGAAGGACCTGCACAAATAAGAGAGTTATTGCCAGTGGCTACAACTGTGCCATTGATACTGCGAGTATGCTACAGTACAGTAGTACAACAGTTGGCTTTCACAGGTGTAGTGATGATTTTCAGAATATCAATCTTGCACAAGAATAGGCAGGATGACAGCTACACACACAGTACACATCTCACACATGCATAAACTACCAGTGCAGAGAACAGTCAACTACAGATACGGCATGGTACCTGCACACTCCATGTCCATATGCTGGGTGGCTCCGGCCTCCATCATGACACATGTCTGTGGATGTTGTTGTTGTTGGCCTGAAGCCACAACACTTAGGAGCAGCTCCTCCACTCTGGTGAGGGGGGTGGATAGGTACCCCACCACCTGTGGCAAGCTGTTGTATGTGGATATCAGACGCACGCTGACGGACATTTCTAATTAAATCACTACAGTGATGGCGTACCTGCTCATATGTCTGGCTATGCATGCCTATGTCATTTACCCGACGGACAAGGTCTTGCCACAGTGCAGCCCTCTCCTGCTGGTTCTGGCTGGTCCTGGAAAACAGTGTATTGAAATCCCGCACCAGGCTCTGGTGTATCTCCTCATCCTCTGCAGCTGAATAACATGGGTTGCGGTGATGCACCATCACCCTGGAAGGAAAAGATAAATATGTGAGCAAGTCATATGGCACACTTAATACTCTACTGTACTGATATCACTGAACTACCATATATAGCATCTGTCTGTCTATCAGGGGATGCACATGTACATTACCACATATCAGTGCTCAGCCTACAACTGTGTGACAGTGCCTGCCACACTCCATACAACAAACTAGTATACACCAGCACTCGGCACACTGTTTGAGGTACACTGCACAAACTCACACTGGGGGTATGTATCAAGCTACTGGATGGACAATATTGTCATCCCATGCAATGCATGCAATGCACATCTACAGTTTCACTGGTAATCCACCCTAGTCTTTGCTGCAATACCCCTACCTACACCGCAGTCGTACACAGGGAACTACTGCACAACATATGGCAATCTAGTATGTTAGTATCCCAATAACTGACACATCTTTCTCTGGCCTCACACCAAGAACACAGACTACCATGACAGACACAAAGTCACGCTGAGCAATCCCACCATTACAGACCTTGCACACAGTCAGTGTCACACTCATTCCACCTCACATAGTTGGTATTGCACTGAGTACATGTGTGTGTGCATTGTGTCATAGGTAGGTGCTATGCTATTGGCCCTGGGCCTACGGCAGCATAGCCTTATGCTACCCTGCCCCTTGGGACACATGTAATGTGATTGTACTTGCTCCTGTCAAACAGTTACACAGAGGTGACTAACACGGCATATTACCTATCTCCATAACATTCATCAGGGGTATGTCTGACATCTACTAATGAGGAGCCTTGTTTGTTAATGCTGGGTGGTTTAGTCCAGGGTATGGCATATTTGTGGATATCAAAGGGGATTCTATTGTACACTTGTTTCCCATGTTCGCTTCTGACACCTCCAGTAGTAGGCAGGCAACCACCTATGTGGTAGTTAGTGGTTAAAGTGTTTTGGAATGGGGTATGGTACTCCTGTATCCACACTGGTGTTCAGTCCATGCTTTGGTCACCAGACAGCTGTTGCAAATCATCTGCCTCCATGTCCCTCTTTCTCTCTCTCTCTCTCTCTCTATATATATATATATATATATATATATACAGGAAACAAGCTTTGTGTAATGGCCTTCCTATATTCCCTTTACCTTCACTCCTTGTATTTCATGATATATTTCTTTCAGCACCATGTTCTTCTATATCTGATGTGGCTCAGTGGTAATTCATGCAGACTAGTGTTTCCAAGGTCTGGGGTTCGAGACTGAACAGGGGTATTTTATTTTGCTGATGAGCAGACTGCAGGCCTTGTCATACAGAGTGACTAAGGCACTTTTAAGCAGTTGTAAGCGGGTTTGTGCTGGTTTACGCGATGCTCACGCATGTGCAGTCGCTTAGCTACACGCACACTCGCTTAGCTAAGCGCACACAAGTGCACACCCACTGACTACTGCTTAAAAGTGCTTACTCGCGCTAACACCCACGCTAATTTCTTTTAAAGAAATGAAAATGGGGAGATAGGAAAGTGGTGAAAAAGGGGGTACAAAGAGGGTAGGACAGTAGGAAAACAAGCTTGGGATTTGTAGGAAGGATGTAGGGAAGGCCCATAGCTGCCCATTTCTTTATCAGCAACAGCTGTGCATATGTGTGTAATTTGGTGTGAAATTTGAGACCTTCCACCCCTGAGAGAGGGGTGAGGACAACAAAATATGTTGTACAGCCAATTTTAATTATCAGTTGACATGTCCAGCAGACATGTCTGCAAAATGGGCAGCTAAGTATGGGGAGTAATTTTTTTTGTGGGAACAGAGTGCCTTTTTTATTTTGTTTTCAGGTGAGAGTGGAATGTGAGGTACAGGAAGTAGATATATTTGGGGAGGTAGGTTGGGGAGGTTAGCAGACAAGGCAAACAAGATGCATACAGGAGCGGAGTATGACACATGTGGGGGGGAAACACAATTGACGGGAACGGATGTTTGGATATCGCGAGCCCATGAGCCCACAGATGGCAACAGTGGAACTGAGATCCCCACCCATGGGCAGTTACCACTGCGCCTTCACTGCCCATGACGGGGCTGTGCTGGGGGCTGTATAGGATGGGCAGGCACACCCGTGAGTTGCACCACCCTCGCCTCAAGCTGGCATAAGGGATCAAGCACAGAATGCCTGATCTCGCTATGCACCACAGACCAGACACTATGGAGGGTGAGTGGACATTCTCCTCTGGCCATGCTTGCACAGGGGGGACAAGCCCTATCCCCTGCAGCGCTTCCACCCGAAGGTGGCACAGGGCCACCGGAGGAGGTTCCGGCCTGGGCACTGGTGCCAGGTGAACTCGCCAGCTGAGGTGGGAGAGGTGAGTCCGCTGGAACCCGCCTTCCCTGTTGTCCTATGTTTAGCGCAAACGGCTTATGCTGGGTAACGCGTTATTTGGCTATGAGCACTCATATTACGCTGTGTGAAGCATTGCTCAACTACGGGCACTCATTTTAAGCATGTTAAAGCGCTGCTCAAATCTGGGCACTCATATTACACCTGTTAAACTGCTGCTCACCTGTGGGCAGTCATATTAAGCTTGTTACAGCGCTGATCACCTATGGGCACTCATATTATGCTTCTTGAAGCCTTGCTCAGCTATGGGCACATAATCTTTTTTTTATATTTTATTGTGTCGGATTTATTCAAAAATACATGGCCCATTTCATTACATTTTACTTAAATTATATATATATATATATATATATATATATACATATATATATATATATATATATATATATATATATATATATATATATATATATATATATATATATATATATATATGTCAGGGGATTGTTTCATGCTTATTTAACTAAAAATAGGGAATGATGTTGTGGGGGCTCGAACCGTGACTACCTCCTCTTTGGCCAACGTCTCTACCGCTACCTATTGCTGCTTGGCTTAATTTGCATATTTAGATCTTATATGCTTTTCACTGTCTGCTAACTGTGGCTGAGCGGAGGGCATATCCGCACAAACGAGCGCAACTATGGGCAAACATTTTGGAAATTTAAAAAAAATTTAAACTGTTATTTTTACATTTTACATTACAGTTGGGTTTATAGTCTGTGGGGGCATGTGTGGTGTTGTGTTCCTTGACATTTCCGCGGACTCGCTCGTGGGAGTTTACTTTCAGGACTCTGACTCTTCTGGGGGTGTGTCCCTTTGCAGAACTCAGCATTCGGACACCCCCCCACTTTCCTACATGGACAGTGTTAGCCTGGGTTATGATTCAGCATGCCCTCATGAATATGCATGGCATGCTGACATCATACCGTTAGACTGCAGCCTCAGTGTAAGACATATTAACTCTTACACGGAGGTTTCGTGAATCCTGCCCATTATGTGGACAGAAGATTGTGAAGAGCCCTGTTAAAAATACAGACCGCTCCTAAACAATATCCCAGTTTAGTATTTACCAGATGTCAAACCCCTTCATATTATGTATTAATGACTCAAAAGTTGATCTGTGGGACTATGTTATTACAAAAGCAAAACAAAAAAAAAAATACGGTGAGAATTTCCTGTTTGACATATTACCAGAAATTGAAAGATACTAATATGAAATATGCACCTCCTTAACTTCTGTTTCATGTGATGTAATGGATTGTTAACTGCTAGCAAGTATTTATGGTGAAGATATTTAATAATCCGTTTCACTGGTTGTATAAAATGAAAGATCAGAATGATTATTATGATGGTATCTATCATTACAAGCATATGATTACGAAGTAGTGTGTAAACAAAGAAAGAACAAATGTGATAGCAGATTTCATAAGTATACTTTGCTATGGGTGTGGGAAGGAAGGTAAAGATCTCTATTTTTACTATTGTTTTTTTTCTTCTTCTTCTTCTAGACAAGACAATGCTGTGTGAGTGGGAATAAATTAAGAACAGAATTTTTAGCATATCACTGCTTATTTGAATTGTTTTTTTCTGAAATTGATGCAGTTTGTTGTAGCATAGACTAGATTCAGACCTGCTGAATCTAGTTCTGTTTGCATAACTTGATCACTGAAACAGGCTGTCTTTTGTTGGAGAGGGTTCCCCTGCACCCAAGTGGCAGTACTATGCATTTAGAACTCATCTGATTGAAGGTTGCTGGAACAGGGCTCAGTTTTGAGCTTTTTCATTGCTTAATTTGTTTAAATCAGTTTCCTCTCGTTTACTACATAAGCACTGCATTTGTACTTGTTTGTGCTTCGAGCACTGCTGACCAGCAGTGGGCACCATTGGTGGTTATAGATGCAAACACTTCTGCATGAAAATTTTCCCTTAGTACTCTGCTGGTGCTCCATCAGTGAGTTCTCATGATTGGCCCTCACTGACAGGTGATAAATTTAGCAAAGCTCCTGCGGTTTCAACACAGATTCTACCCACTAGTCTTTTGTATTGTCTGTCCACTTCTCAGGCCCTCTACTTTACCTGGTACTTCCTGTCTTCTCCCTATTTTCTGACCACATCAACTTACCTAACATTATGGACAGACAATTTCCCACAGTTTCTCCAAAACAGCCTGGTCAACATGCCCATCCTGAGGCAATGTAGCAATTGCCTCATGTACACTGACAACTTGCTCCTTTTAGTGAACGCAAATTCATTATGTGAGAGATGCATCTGTATCATGAATCTAGAATCCTGGCTCTTTCACTCACCAGTCAGTTCGTCTGATACTAAGAAGGTTGTTAGCATGCATACCTCACCTCCTGCACCTACCAAACCAATAACACACAAACCTACATATGTAGAGATCCTTACCAGAAGCATACCTAAACATCAGGGACCTCCCAAACACAAAAATAAGCACAATTCACATAATACATCTTCTGCAGAACATAGTACACATAATATATCACACACCAGTGTCTCACTAGTCAAGCCCCTAAGGCATAACACAAAAACAAACATCTTAGTCATAGGCGACTCAATTTTGAGACACACATATGTCCCTCTCTCCAGACTGGATAAGGAAAAAAGTCACAGTCAGCTGTTTGTCAGGTGCCAGGATCCAGCACATCATACAAGCAGGCAAGACTGTCAACAACAGGCATCGTTATGACTCCGTCATAGTCCATGTTGGTGTGAATGACTTGAGATATGCCTCACTGGATTATATGAGGAGAAACATGACTGAGCTCTCTGATTATGTGTCTCAGGCAGGTATATCACTAGCCTTAATTAGCATTTTACCTTCACCTAGGATGATACCTTAGTATAAACAAAAAATGATTGACTTCGGCAATTGGACTTAGTTTCTGGTGTCATTCAAATGAGATCCAGTATCTGTCAGACCTCGATGCTTTGCCAGAGATGGTCTTCATCTGTCACCCTTGGGATTTCAGTTACTGGCTAAGGCTCTTGCCACCCCATAATGCCTTTTTTAGGCAATGTCAGAAGAACAAAATTCCCCAATGTAAAAATATCCTATAATAGCAACCTCAAGGTTATGCTGCTAAACGTTAGGAGTCTAAACCCAAAAATGCACTCACTGGAGGCAGTCCTCACCTTGGAAGATGTTATTTGTGCAGTTACTGAGATGTGGGTTAAGGCTGCAGAGAGCACCCCAGCTGTATCAGGTTATATTTCCTTCCACACATTCAGATCATGAACTGAATGCATGAGAACTGAAGGAGGTGGGGTATCAATATTCATTCAAGATAAATACACCTTCTAGATTGGTTAAACAGCATGATTCCCTTGAATTACTTCAGGTGCAATTCACTGTAGGTAAGACCCCTCTTCAGGTCTTTGCCAGCTATAGGACCCCCTCCATGAATCAGAACATCCACTTAGCCTACTTGGATCTATTTAAGTCAGTCAATATACAACCAAACTCCTTGGTTTTTGGTGACTTTAATTAACCATCCATTGACTGGGTAAATTATATATGTTCTAACTCACTTACCCAAAGGTTCCTGATCTTTAATTCCAATGCCCTGGACCAGCTGGTTGACACATCCACAAGGGGCTCAAACATCCTGGACCTGGTGCTCACCAACATGAGGGACTGTTGCACTACCCCCAGTGTGTGGCCATCCCTAGTCAGATCTGACCACAAATCAGTCTCGCTAGAAGTAACTATGACCCAAGACCCTTACCAGCAACAAATAGACTAAAAAACTTCTCCAAGGTCAGTAATAACCTTTTACATTTATTTATTTATTTTTATTTAACATTTGTTGACCTGGAAAGTCCGACTAGGTTCCACAGATCCTGTTTTCAGCAGAGGCCCAGGGAAAAATGCTCCAGAAGCATGTCTTTAGAACATGGCTGGGGCATGGGTGCATAAATAGCTTCATGGCTCCTCCCCCCCACTTATGGAACATACACCTATGCTGAGTTCTACACCAATGCTTTATACAAACACCTGTACAACTGTATTGACTCTGCTGTACCTGACAGCACAAAAGCAAGATCTTCAAGGAAAAACAAACATGCCTGGTGGACAACTGCCATTAATAGACTATACAACAGGAGAAAGAAATTGCTGTCTAAGACTAGGAAGGAATGGTCTCAAAACTGGAAACACTTCTTCCTCAGATTAAACAAGCAAATAAGACTCCTAGTGAAGTCCTCTAAATCTAACTATGAATCCAAATTAGCTTCCCTAACCAAGAATAACCACAAGGCATTCTTTAGTTACATCCTAACCTCAAAGGTAAGGCCCAGATTTGAGCTAAACTCATAGTTAATGGTACTACATATACTGAACCCATGGGTATAGCAAACCTGCTGACTGACAGGTTCAGTGAAAACTTCACTCCCCTGTCCCCACCACATATACCCCAAAGGATCCCTAACACCTGCCCCCCACCTAGTATCGCTGAGGAGCAGGTCTTGAACGCCCTCTCCAAGGCCAAAAACACAGCTACTATGGGACCAGACAACATCCCAGGCTGTATTCTATATGGGATGAAACAGGAATTAGCATCACCATTGGACACACTTTACAGTCACAGCCTAAGCACTGACTTCATCTCAGCAGAATGGAAAATGGCTACAATCATCTCTTTGCACAAAAGGGGTGCATCCATGGACCCTGGGAACTATGGACCCATTAGCCTGCCCAGCCTTATCTACAAGGCCATGGAACAAATCATCATGGGCCTTATTAACAAAGATATAGGAAATCTCCAAATGCTCGACCCCACCCAGTTTGGCTTTGTCAAGGGGAGGTCATGCTTGTTAAACTTGGTAGACTTCTTTGAGACAGTCACCAAAGCCCTAGACGAGGGCAAATCTGTGCATAAGGCATACCTAGACTTAGCCAAGGCCTTTGATACAATCCCTAACTCAGGCATCATTGATAAATTCACCCAGCTGGGTATCAATCCATATATTGTCAGGTGGGTTGCAAACTGGCTCACTGATAGACCTCATATGGTCAGAATAGGAGGGAAAAGCAGTTTAACCCACTTTGTCAGCTTAAAGAAATGGATTTTTTAGGACAACAAAATATTTTTTCCCTTAACTGGAATTAGTGACTATGTTTTCTACTTTGAAGTAACTATTGTAGTAACTGAACAAAGTGAAAGGGTATCCTGACATTTGGCTCATACATGGGAAATGTGTTTTTTTCAGCCTGTGAAATGTTTATTTGTTTACATAAAAGTAGTCTTAAGGAGACAGCACAGTGGAGCAATGGGTAGTGTTGCCACACCATAGCAAGAGGTTCTCTGATTTGCAGCTTAGCTGGGGTGCCTTCTGTACCAATCCTGCATATCCTCCCTGTGTTCATGTGGGTTTTGTCCAGGTGCTTCAATTTCCTCTCACATTCCGAAGATGTAAGGTTGACTGGGAGCTCTAAATTGTCTGCAGATGTGTGTGCATGCATGTGTGATACAGAAGAAAGACCTGGCAACCTATTTCTGTTTTCCCCTTAACTTGAAAAATTGGAAAGTAGAAGTGGGTGTCCTTGGAGTCACTCTAGAAGTCAGGTTTGACTCATAAGAGAAAGAGGAAGCAAGTGATCCTTAGGAAACTGTTTTGTTTCAGAATGTATCTGAAATGTGTGACAGTGTATTAAAGTACCACATATAAGAGTTGTGAAAGTTTTGTGAGATCTTGGTGGAAGTTGTTTGAAAGAAATCTTGAGAAATGATCGATTGTTATAAATTAAGTATAGGAATATCTATAAAAATTAAATTACATTTGAACACTAGAGTAAATCTAAGCCAAATGGGGCTTTGGGGGGTGCTGCTAAAACAAAACAAAACACAAACGAAAGGCACTAACTTTTTAATTGTTGAAATAAAATGGAAAGATTAATGAATGAAAAAAGTTATCCTGTATAACTATTTGATCAGCTGTTTGTAAGTGGATGCGGTCATGCAGATTAAAAGTCATGGCCACCTGTTGTTGTTTTCTCTATTCTGCTGTTTGTCTAAACTGAGCAGTGGATTGCTTTCTTCTTTGTATTGTGGGTCTGTTACTGCAGGAAGTTTTGGCTGTGTTGTCAGATTTTCTGTTACCTGAATTCTCTGGATGACTGATGTTTTGCTGTCTGGAACACACCACCTTGCAAAAACTGCTGCTATCCCCTTCTTAAAACATGATAGTGCAGTGCCTAAATATTGTATTGGTGTAATTGTTGTGAATAATAATGCATGAAATGATAAAATGAATGCAGCAGACAAGGTTGTTGCAAGGCTGTTGTTAAAGACTGAAGGTTACTGTCCAATTTTTGATCATTGTCTTGATAGAGCTTTTTAATTTGACCAGAATTAATCCTGCTTGATTTCAATGTTGCAAGGCTTGATACAAGGAATGTTTCATATTCTGATATGTCTGGAGTCCTGGAACTTGTTTTACAAGTTAGAACAAAATCTGTTTCCAGATTGTGATATCCTCGATGGCTAACATTGGTAAATTAGTTGCTGTTTAAATTAGGCATGCACATAATTGCTGGCGTTTTTATTACTGTATAGCTAGAAATGGTTAAACTGAAAGTTTTGAAAATATTTGAACAATAAATAAATATTTAACTATGCACTTTTGTATTTGTTTTGTTTTTAAATCAATTGACTAGATTCAAACGTGATTTATTTATATTTTTTATTTCTTGCTTGTCTTTGACTGTAGGCATCAAACAATGTCATGAGACTTTCTGAGGCCTGTTTTACATGTTATTCAGTTGTTTCAAATCCTACGGTACCCTCAGAAGTGTTTTTTGGGGTTTAACTCTTCTAAAGATACCTTGTGACTGAATCATGGGTCCTTTATTATTCACTTTGTATATGTTTTCATTATTTGACATTCTAATATGGGAATTGTACCTTTGTTATACAACTGTTACTCAGTTATACTATCCTAGAGAATAAAGTGTTTGGCTTTGTGGTCTTGCAACTTTATAAGACTACATAGATTATATTCTGAATTGGATGAAAAGTAATGATTTGAAACTCAATCCACTTAAGACTGAGTCTACAATGTTTCATGATTCCTACAAGGTCTTTGCTGCCGCTAGAATTTATTTTATTGTTAATTTTATTAGAAATATAATGGCATTTGTTTTCAGATATCCTCTGATGTGATTTTTAGATTTTATTTTTACATTAGCTTATTTTACATTAATTTACTGGGAAAGTCCATCTGAGCAAAGCCCATTTTCAGCAGTGGCATGGGGAGAAAAGCTCCAGCATAGTTAAAATACAAAACATTATATAAGAACATAGATTTAATAAGATTTTCTACAATGGTAGTAGCCACGATATGAATAACAATATTTGGTACATTTGTTCACTCTTCCAGAGGTAACTATTTTACTCATGTTGAACAGTAGATGAAAGACAGAAGAAAAGACGAAAAAGTCAGAGACTAAATAAGGTGGGAATTACCCTACACACAATTTATATTCAGTTGTGCTACAGTAGGTGGGAGTAAAGATGAAGTGCACGAGAAGAGAGAAGGAGAAATGGAAGATGAAGGTGGTAAAAAGGGGAAAGGTTGGAGAAAGGAGGGGGTTAGATGGCAGTAGTTAGATGGTGAAATGTTACTGAGATGGCTTATAACTCAAGAATGAAGATAGGCTCTGGATACATGTAGGACAGGAGGATGGATGTAAGTAAGAGATTCTAGTTGCTTAGAATTAGCCTAGACTGTTTCATGAGCAGAGCCATATGTCAGATAAATAATGTTCGAGTTGTTTTTTAAATTGAGTCAATTTACTAGTAGTTTTGATTGAGTGAGGAAGTGTGTTCCATATTTTTGCTACATGGGATGAATATAGAGAGTCTCCTACTGTATTTGTAGATTTACTGACCTGTAATAGTGATTTATTTGTTGAGCGAAGTGTACGGTTTTTGGAATAAGGCTGGATTAGGTTAAGGAGAGCTGGGATTTTATCAGACTGATAGGAGTATTTTATGAGCCATAGTTAACTGGTTATATGTCAGAAGATGAGGGAATTCTAGCCAGGAGAGTTTTCTTAGGGGAGGGCAGTGGTGTGTCCTGTGTGATTAATTTGTGGCGAATTTCGCTATTTTATTATATCATGTTTCTAGTTTATCTAGGTCTACCTTTATAAGGTTGGTAAGCATGGGAGAGTTATAGAGGAGGGTAGACAGGAGTTGGGTTCTAGCAATGGCAAGTCTGGAACTGTTATTAATTTTTAGTTTCTGTATAGCGTTCCCATCCTTTTATGTGTTTTCTTAATTGTTTGAGATATGTGTAAGTCACATCTCAGTTTGCTGTCAATTAGAAATCCTAGTAATTTAGTTTGTGATATGGATGCAATTTTTGTATTATCCAGTGCAGTGATACGGAAGGTGGTAGGGGAGGACTGAGGTTCAGGTGGGTTGAAAGATCATTAGGTTTGTTTTATTGGGGTTAAGTATCAGCTGTGAGTTAGCCAAGATTCAACTTCAGCAAAGGATTTTTGGGTTATGTCTTGGAGCTATTGGGTGGTAGATGCTATACATATAAGTGTAGAGTCATCAGCATACTGAATTATTGAAGCTAGTGTGCTGGCAGTACTGAGGTAATTTGTAAAGATGCTGAAAAGAAGGGGTCTGAGTATGGAACCCTGTGGGACTCCAAGTGTGACTGGGAGTAGGGGGCGAGATCTTGTAGTCATCTAATAGCCTGTGAGGTAACTTTGGAACCAGGAGACAGCGCGTGAGCTAAGTTTTAGATTTGTGAACACAGTCGGTAACTTACAATGGGAAACTGTATCAACAGCCTTGGACATATCGAGAAAGACTGATGATGCCATTTTCCTTCGTTTTGGTATTGGTTTCTGGTGTTGGTAAAGCTGAGGAGGACAGTAGTGGTACTATGCTAGACTCTGAAACAGTGTTATGATTTGGCTAGTAGGTTATTAGTTGTGAGGTAACAGAGAAGTTGTGAGTGAACACACTTTTTTAGGAGTTTTAATAGTGGGGATAGTATGGCGATAGGTCTGTAGTTTGAAAGTTTGGTGGACTGTCCACCTTTGTGGAGGGGGATTACGTGAGAAATTTTCCAGATTGATGGGGTGTGTTGTTCAGGAATTGACCGATTAATCAAGTATTTTTGATTAGGGTTAGAATACTTTTAGTGAAGTATTTATTGAAGTTCTCTGCAATGATCCCTGAACTGTTTGGCATATTAGGGGGGGGGAGTAGTGGCTTGCCCTGGATGGAGGATTTGCTTGATAGCAGTCCAGAATTTTTGTGGGTTTTGTTGGTGTTTAAGTTGTCAGTTAGTAAGGTATTTTTGTTTATCTGGTTTGATTTGTTGTTTGGCTTTGTTTCTATTTTGTTGATAAGCTAAGCAATTAGCAATTGGATTGAGTTTTGTCGGTTTGCTATAAGGCCCATGTTTCGTCTTTTAGATAAAGGAGGGTTTTGGTTTCATTTGACAGCCATAGAGTGTAGTTAGTTTTTGCTCAGATTGTTCTGGGAGGTGTCATGCTATTAATGTTAAGGAAAGTAGTACTCCAAAGCGTTATCAAGGGGTAAGGATTTGAGTTGCACCCAATTACATTTTTAGGGTGTTAGTCAATTCTTGGCGGTTGAAATTTTTCTTGTTTCAGATTTGATGAAAGATAGTTTATTTAGTAGGGTTCATATTTTGTCTTAGCAGTTAGGTAGGTAAGTGGTCACTGAAGCTATCAGGTAGACCGCCAGCATTTTTATACTGTGAGGGTTTGTTTGTCAGGGTCCAGTCTAGAATAAACTGCCTGTTTGATGACTTATACTACAGGGTTAGGAATTGTGTGCCAAACTATTCCTTTTCTTTTCTTATAAATATTGCTAAGATTAAACATTTGATTCCAAAAGATGGCATGACTATAGTTATATATATAAAAATCAAAAAACCCAACGAGACAAACAGTGTTTTTGCAGGAGCACAAGCTCCCTTGCCCTCCCCCACATCACCTGCTTCTTATATACACCAAGACTATAGTGTGGAAAAGGGCAAATTCCCCAATCCTCACTGTACTGTGATGTCAGCACCAACAACTCGATTTTTTACGATCTCTTGACTATGTGAATTTTTGTATTTTAAAAAATTGATGATCTGAAGCAGACTCAGTTGTACATGACTTGATTAAATCAAACCTGGGACAGAGAGATTTTCTTTATGCTGGGCGTGATAATGAGAACGTGACATGCCTTCGTAATAAGGAATAATGATTAGCTTCAAGTAAGGGCATGCTGTTGCACTAGAACTAATGACAGAGCTCTTTTTATGTATCTCTATGGTTGTATTTCATATGAGTGACTGTTCAGAATATCAAATGTTACATTTTGTTTGCTTTCCCAACATAAGAAAATGATTTTTTTTTAATGCTGGCTGCTGAATGTATGAGATTGTGGTACAGCAGTGACTGGGAATTTTCCCTTTCACCTCTGATGTGAAGTCTCAAGAGTTGGTTTATATAATTAACAGGGTTGTGGGGATGCAGGGAAGCTTGCCCCTGCATAAAATAGCATTATGCTTTTTTGTTGGTGTAGTTTCATTGTTTTATGGTTCAGTCTTTATTTGTTAGTTCATTTTAGTGTTTGCCATTTTCTTAGGTAATCATATCTATCTATGTTTGTATATATATATCTGTCTATGTATATAATTTATAATAATGCCATGAGTGCTTGGATGACAACATGAGATTATCTGCAGCATTTACAACAACTAGATTGATGGTTCTCAAGATATAGCTTACAGAAGGGAATACAGAGCATTCCTCAGCTCAGAAGATGACATGACGATTCTTAGACAACTAATTTGGGAGCAGCCTACCTTGAGATGAGTCTTAATAATACTGTAAGTATTAAACCTGTTTTAGTAAGAATACAACAACAAAATATTTAATGTATTTTTTTAAAAAAAATTTATGCAGTGTTATGTGATATGCTGGCTGTGGTCATGTGATACTTGTCTGCTCTTATTTAAATGATGATTATTAAAGCAAAGCTTTCGGGTAACAACCCTTTCTCAATGCTAATATCATTACACAGAATAAAGTTTTTGCTTGATGTTGGAGCGTTTTATTTCTGAGTCTATTGTTATTTTTCCAGTTACCACAGTATCAACCTTATTACCAATGAATATTAGGAATGTCATCCGTACAGAGACTTGGGTTCCAGATTTCTGTGGAGTTTGCTTGGGGAGCATCGACTAAGACAGTTGTGAGGAGGAATGTAAATGTAGAAGTAATACTCTGCCATCAGGAAAGAATTTGCTTTTCTCAGTCCTGTAGGTTGGTAAAGAAAAATTCAAGGTTAAAGAAAGAAGGCTGCTATTACCATTAACCTTGATACACTAGAAATAATTAGTTCTACATTGTGTTTAAGTTCTAAGGTATGTAAGCTGGAAAGGATGTTATCTGTCCGACTTGATAATTTCACGTTCTTTTTAAACTGCATTTCACCTTAAACTGGACTTCAAAATAAAAATATTCATCTTGTTTTGGTTTCCTCCTTCCTTGAGCCTTAATGTGGAGAATTTCTTCCTTTATACTGATATATAAAATAAATCGAATGATAACCTTGACATGGCACCAGACACTGCTGCTACCACTGATCTATATTTGTCACAATCCTTACACGTGTTGCAACAGTAGTGTCATTAGACATCATTGTTTTACATTTTCTTTAAAAAAAATAAGTTTTACATAAGTATGACTACATGCTTTTATTTTTTTATAAATGTGTTCATTTTGTCTTTGTTTTACTTTAATTCTTTACTCATCTAATTTAGCTTCTCACAAGCTTAGGCTTGGCGATAAAACTGATTTGAAATTTGATTTGGTTTACTTTTATGCTTATTTATTTTTAAGCTTTAACAGACTTGGCACTACTTGACAGAGGAAACCGTGGAAAAAGTGCTTTGCAGGTACAAAGAAAGACATTTGGAAAGCAGTGCAGATAATGAATGGCAGAGTAATGCTTGGGAATAGCAGAAAATCTAACACTGTATGACCACTCCCAAGAGTAATTCAAGACTGATTGACCTGTTTTTAATTTTAAAACCATGCAAGGATAAATCACAGTATGTAATTTGGACATGGTATAAACAAAATCTGTTCTAATGGGGTACACACACAGTCCTGAGGAGTATTGTAATTACAAATATACAGTTATATATACAGGTGAAGACAAAGTGTTTCTCCTATATAAAAATGTTACTGAGAAACTAAAGTAATGTATGAAGTCCTGGCATTCACTAAAGGACAATAGGCTTTAAGTGTTTGTTAATGTTTTAAGTGGTTTTGAGAAACACTATGTTAGAGTCCAATGGGGAAATCAAGGCAGTGGTATTATGAAAAGACAGCAGCGGTGATGATATCCTATCGAGACAGTGGTATTATGAAAATACAGCAGTGATGATAACATCCTATCGAGGCAGTGGTATTATGAAAAGAGCAGCGATGATAACATCCTATCAAGGCAGTGGTATTAAGAAAAGAGCAGCGATAATAACATCCTATCGAGGCAGTGGTATTAAGAAAAGACAGCAGCGATGATAACATCCTATCGAGGCAGTGGTATTATGAAAAGACAGCAGCGATGATAACATCCTATCGAGGCAGTGGTATTATGAAAAGAGCAGCGATGATAACATCCTATCGAGGCAGTGGTATTATGAAAAGAGCAGCGATGATAACATCCTATCAAGGCAGTGGTAGTATGAAAAGACAGCAGCGATGATAACATCCTATCGAGGCAGTGGTATTATGAAAAGAGCAGCGATGATAACATCCTATCGAGGCAGTGGTATTATGAAAAGACAGCAGCGATGATAACATCCTATCGAGGCAGTGGTATTGATAATAACATCCTATCGAGGCAGTGGTATTATGAAAAGACAGCAGCGATGATAACATCCTATCAAGGCAGTGGTATTATGAAAAGAGCAGCGATGATAACATCCTATCAAGGCAGTGGTATTAAGAAAAGAGAACAGTGATGATAACATCCTATTGAGGCAGTGGTATTATGAAAAGAGCAGCGATAATAACATCCTATCGAGGCAGTGGTATTATGAAAAGACAGCAGCGATGATAACATCCTATCGAGGCAGTGGTATTATGAAAAGACAGCAGCGATGATAACATCCTATCAAGGCAGTGGTATTAAGAAAAGAGAACAGTGATGATAATATCCTATCGAGGCAGTGGTATTATGAAAAGAGCAGCGATAATAACATCCTATCGAGGCAGTGGTATTATGAAAAGACAGCAGCGATGATAACATCCTATCGAGGCAGTGGTATTATAAAAAGACAGCAGCGATGATAACATCCTATCAAGGCAGTGGTATTAAGAAAAGAGAACAGTGATGATAATATCCTATCGAGGCAGTGGTATTATGAAAAGAGCAGCGATAATAACATCCTATCGAGGCAGTGGTATTATGAAAAGACAGCAGCGATGATAACATCCTATCGAGGCAGTGGTATTATGAAAAGAGCAGCGATGATAACATCCTATCAAGGCAGTGGTATTAAGAAAAGAGAACAGTGATGATAACATCCTATTGAGGCAGTGGTATTATGATAAGAGCAGCGATAATAACATCCTATCAAGGCAGTGGTATTATGAAAAGACAGCAGCGATGATAACATCCTATCGAGGCATTGGTATTATGAAAAGACAGCAGCGATAATAACATCCTATCGAGGCAGTGGTATTATGAAAAGACAGCAGCGATGATAACATCCTATCGAGGCAGTGGTATTATGAAAAGACAGCAGCGATAATAACATCCTATTGAGGCAGTGGTATTATGAAAAGAGCAGCGATGATAACATCCTATCAAGGCAGTGGTATTATGAAAAGACAGCAGTGATGATAACATCCTATCGAGGCATTGGTATTATGAAAAGACAGCAGCGATAATAACATCCTATCGAGGCAGTGGTATTATGAAAAGACAGCAGCGATGATAACATCCTATCGAGGCAGTGGTATTATGAAAAGACAGCAGCGATGATAACATCCTATCGAGGCAGTGGTAGTATGAAAAGACAGCAGCGATGATAACATCCTATTGAGGCAGTGGTATTATGAAAAGACAGCAGCGATGATAACATCCTATCGAGGCAGTGGTATTATGAAAAGACAGCAGTGATAATAACATCCTATTGAGGCAGTGGTATTATGAAAAGAGCAGCGATGATAACATCCTATCGAGGCAGTGGTATTATGAAAAGACAGCAGCGATGATAACATCCTATTCAGGCAGTGGTATTATGAAAAGACAGCAGCGATGATAACATCCTATCGAGGCAGTGGTATTATGAAAAGACAGCAGCGATGATAACATCCTATTCAGGCAGTGGTATTATGAAAAGACAGCAGCGATGATAACATCCTATTCAGGCAGTGGTATTATGAAAAGACAGCAGTGATAATAACATCCTTGAGCAGGTTGTAAATTTGATGAGCAAGGCAAACTCATTGAATTACAGAGGCAAAGTTAAGATGAAGATACACTATAGTTCCTCTGGCAATTGTTCTAAACCATTAAGTTATTAGAGAAACTAGTTAATTTCTGGATATTGTGTTCGATTTGAATGAGTTCTAGCCATAAGAAAAGGCATGGCTTCATGCTTTGTGTTAAACATACTTGTGGTCTTAGGGAAACTGCCAAATATTTGCACTGAATTATCTGCAAATTTCTGACGGGTTGGTGTCTCTCTTACTAGGTAGGGTAAGTCGGGCAAAGTGTTTCCACACAGCAGTTTGACAAAGTAATATCCAGTTTCAAGTTTGCCTTCCAGTTTTATTTACTGCTAGGCAATGATGGCGGTAATGGCCATATTACCCATATAATGACTCACGCTGTCTCTATGTTCTTAGCAGTTTTAAGATAACTTATTTTTAGAGGTGCCATTATACAAGGATGGCTCAGCTATGGACTCTAGTAACTATAGGTCTCTTAATCTCATGCAGAACATATAACATTCCTGGACCTGCCCAAGGACTTTGACACTATTCCCCATACAGGCATTACTGTTAGACTTGTAAATCTAAATATAAATCATCAGGCTGTGTGGTTGATAGCTGACTGGTTGTCTGATAGAACCCATGTTAGACTTGTAGCTGCCTCTTCTAAAAGCAGAAGTTTCCATTGGTATATCACAGGACACAGTGCTGGACCCCCTCCTATATGGCATCTTCATCCCAGGATGCAGTGCTGGGCCCCCTCCTGTTTGGCATCTTCATCCCAGACTTCAGGAGTGCACATCTGACCTATAGTTATCTAGGTTTGCAGATAACTGCTGCTGCTGTCTTCCACTGACTTACAATTTGTCCAACATGGGTTAAGCCATGTGAAAAATGTTGAAAAATCAATTGTTTTAAATTAAAAGTGAAAAAATGTAGCATTGTTAATTTTAGTAAAACGTTTTCACATATCATATAGGTAACTCACCCCTCCATTCAGATTCTGTCATGAGGACTCTACATACTCTTGTTGATAATTCCTTATCATTTGACCATTACATCTGCACAGTATCTCAGAAAACCTTCCATTCGGCTCATCTGATTTCCAAAGGCATCTCTAGTAGATCCAAATAAGTCTTAATTCATCTTTACTCATATCTCATCAGATCCATTATCAAATATAATGCACACTTTCACATGTATTTCTAAACATATCACTCAATATGAAAGAACTCCGAGATTATTATTACAATGATTAATTGCCTCAAAAATCTTAGTTATCAGGATAGACTGGCAGCCTCTTTCTTGTCCTACTGACTCCTCCATGGATATTTGTGTCTAGTGTTTTGAGCCATGAAAGAACCAAGCCTATTTGAACTTCTGTTCCTTCACAGAACAAATGGTACCTCCAATACCTGGTAATGAGACTAAACCTTAATCAGCAAATAAATAAAACACACAGGTGTAATAGATTCTTACCCCAACATATCCTTCATCTCTGTAACAGGATTCTGTTATATATCAAGCAGGGCAACACCCTTGCTATCTTCAAGTTAAATCTAGATAAATGGATGGGCAGCCTCAAATTCTTCACCAGTCCATCTTGCCTTATCCTTCATGCAGCAAGAGGGAACTTCTGAATAAGAGATTTTGGCTAGGCATGTTTGCAGATGAATTGCCTAATACTTAGCTATGAACCTGTTAATGAACCATATAGTAATTTGGGGATTAACATAGTTTGCTGGATGCCAGCATTTGTTTGAGGGTGAGATGATTGTTTCTATACATTGTCCAATGTTTTTCTAGTTTAATATGGTGTCTACATGATTTTGGAAGAACAGGTTGTCTACTAGGATGCAATGGATCTTATTTTATTTCATTGACTGGGGTAGTGCACTAATTTCCATGGACATTTTCCACACTCAGCCCACGATAGTGTCTGGTTACGTGACTTGCTCAGAGTCACATAGACAATAGAAGCTGAGGGAACCAAACCCTGGACTACAGGAAACAGCTTGTTAATGACTCTTTAATCCTCTGGATCAACTACCAGACTGTATCTAAGGAGATCTATTGGAACACATGAAGACACATCCTGCTGATCACATTTTGAAGCCTAGAAAAGTTGACAAATAAGACAACCTTGGGGTTATCCTCATTTAGTACTTGTCTTCTGTCCTTTTTCCAGAAGCACTGCTTGCTTGGAATGTGTTTGACTGTGTTATAGGATTGGGGAAGTAACATAGCAGTGTGAAATAATTGGTGTACTGGTAGCCATGGAGAAGACTGGAGAAATAACATAGCAGTGTCAAATCAGTGGTGTACTGGTAGCCATGGAGACGACTGGAGAAATAACATAGCAGTGTCAAATCAGTGGTGTACTGGTAGCCATGGAGAAGACTGGAGAAATAACATAGCAGTGTCAAATCAGTAGTGTACTGGTAGCCATGGAGAAGAGGAGTGGCCTAATGAGCATTCAAGAAAAAGAAAGAGCCTTGAATCATAATAGCTATCCTGCCACATAACGCTTTGCAGACTTAGGCTTTTCTAAACCATGGCAGAGAACTGCGGCTAACATCTACTCCCTGAAACCTTTTGTAGGAGTATTGAGTGGTCAACAGGGTTGAAGGCCTTAGATCAAGGAATATTGCTGTTCTAGGTTTAAGATAATGTGTTCAATGAGTCTTAACATGATTACACCCATGCTGTGACCATTTCTAAAGCCGTTTGCACTAAAAACAAGAGGGTGTGGCATGGCATATAATTATCATTTGGAGTTTGCTCCATACTTCTCAACTGTCCAGATTTTCACAGAATGTCCAGATTTTTGCCTCATATTTTTGGTGTGTTCCTCATAAAATTTGTGGTTTTCTGACAAATCACTAGGATGATCTCAGGACTGAAGTCATCAAATAATGACATACATTTGAGTTTCAGACTTCAAATCCTTCAGAAAATATATGCGAACACAAACCCTGTTACTCTAGCACCTTTCTAAGTTTATAAGAGCGATATTTAAAATCTGTCACTATTTTTGGAGCTTTGTTCCCTTATTTTGTTAGGCTTTGTCCAGATTTCTTGCACTAAGAGGTTGAGAGGTATGGTTTGCTCAAGTTTAGTGATACATTTGGCTAGTGTACTCAGTGCTGATTGGTCTATTTTCTCAGTGTATGGGTGGTGCCCACCTTTGTGTCTAGAAATGATCTTGCTTCTTTTTTAGATTTTGGGAATGAAATGTTCCTGTATACTACTTTTTATGATGAGAGCTAGTGTATAGGTGGTGCATGGACTGTCTGCTCTAATAAAAGCTGGCACGAGTTGCAACAACGGTTCTTTGACTGCACTGGCAACAAAATAGCTTGTAGAATAAAAAAATAAAAGGGGGTTGCCTTACTGATACCAAGGCAAGTAACCAGAGGTGTGGGCATAGCTTATCATTCTTAGGAGAGTAGCCCTCATTAGCATGTGGTTTGGAGTACTCCCTGAAGGAAGGGGCATAATAGACCTTTGTGTTGATGTGGTAGCCTACATCAGCTTCCTAGGGCTGAGGCTAAGTCTTAAATTATAATCTCCCCTGCTGGCTGCTTCAGTGGCAACCTCTGTAATTGGCTTTCACCATACAGGGAACAAATGGGTTGATGATTGGTAGATAATGGGAAAGCCAAAAATAAGACAAGTTGTTCAGTGATGGCCATTAACAGCTTGTCTATTTCTACTCACTATCAAATTGGTAAACATTCAGATTTCTTACATCATCTTCAACTTGTTTCACAGCTAAACTTCTCAGCTATAACTGACCATCACTCTTCTTTGAGTACATTCCTTTCAGATAGTCCATATCTGAAAATTACTTACCATTAATGTTCATCATGAGAACATTCTTTCATATAGTCCATATCTGACAATTACTGGCCATTAATGATCTTTATGAGTACATTCCTTTTAGATAGTCCATATCCAGTCATCTGCTACTACTACATTGTCTCATAGTATCTGAAGTGCTAAATTAAATTAGTGTATCATATAATTTTACTGTTTCATGCATACTATGATTTTTTACATTTGTGTCAATGCATTGTACCATTATTTTGCTACCTTAAGTATATTGTACTAAGTAATTAATTTATTCTGCTTTTTGTTTATATAGATATGTATGCATATATGTATATGTGTCTGTGTGTGTGTGTGTATATATATATATATATATATATTATATCTATATATATATATATATATATTATATCTATATATATTTTATATGCACATATATGGGTCTGCTTCTACATTTTGAACGTTCACAAGTTTGAATTTCTTATGGTCGAGACCATAAGATCGAAGTTGTGAAAGTCTGAACCATTTAAATGGAGATCACAGTACAGAACGGAATGGTATAGTTACCATTTTCCTCGCTGTGGTACAATCTCAGAGTTGGTATATTTAACTAATAGGGAGTATGGTGGTGCAAGGGGGGCTTGATCCACTGCAAAAATGTAAAAAAAAAGTTTTTTGTTTTTATTTTAATTTGAATTTCAAACTTTCACAATTTGAATCTTATGGTCTTTTGAAAGTCCGAATTTTAGAAGGAGACCTGTATATATATATATATATATATATATATATATATATATATATATATATATATATATATATATATATATATATATATATATATATATATATATATATATATATATATAAATATAAATATATATATATATATATATATATATATATATATATATATATATTTATATATATATAAATACATATATATATATATATATATATATATATATATATATATATATATATATTTATAGGTTCATAGGTTCATACTAGGCTATCTGCCATAGGGCATTTCTAAGCCTAGCCAGAATGTGTTTGGCTTTCGCCACCCATTTTAAATTTATTTTGCTATGCCCTTTTTCGAGGTTAGTATACTGTGCCTCTGTCTAACAGTGACACAGAAGTGATACCCGGGGTAAACCTACGATCTCCCATCCACTCATCAAGATTCATCTTGAAGAGAGTCAATGAGGGACTCTGCCTAACCTGGACTGGGATTTTATTCCAGAGTGAAGGGAGCCTCTGGGTTATGAATCTGTCCCTCCAGCATGTCCTATTTATTTCAGTGCTGAGGTTCAAGTCTCTCGAGCGTGTAGCTCGATGGGATTTGGATTTTCTGAGGCGCAGCATGTCCATTAATTCCGGGTTGGACATGGCTTTATATGCCAGGCACAGATCGCCTCTGAACAGGCAGTATGCCACTGAGTAGAGCTGGAGTTTCTTTAACCGGGCAGCATATGGCATCTGTTTGAGCCCTTTGATCCTCTTGGTGAGGTACTTTTGGGGTCTTTCCAGTTGCTGCAGGTGTCTGGTAAGGTACATCCCAAAAGGGGCATTGTACTCAATTATGGGCCTGATGAGGGATGAGTAAAGAGGCACGATGACCTCCCTGATCTAGATGTGAATCCCTTCATGATTAGGTGGGCTATATAAAATGTTTTTCTAACCACTTTGGCCACGTGGTTGCCAAATGAGAGATTGCTATCAACTTGGGTCCCCAGGTCCCTAATTACTTCTTCTGTACTTAATGGATTACCACCTATGTGATAATTTGTGGGCACTTTGTTTTTGCCAAAGGGGATGACTATACACTTTTTGGCATTTAGCTTGAGGCCATGGCTCTGGCACCAGTTGTCTGTTTCTATGAGGCCCTTTTGGAGGATGCTTGTGTCGGCTGGAGAGTCAATTATGACACCCAGTTTGCAGTCATCTGTGAACTTGGTCATATATATATATATATATTTATATATATATGTATATATATATATATATATTTATATGTTTATATATATATATATATATATATATATATATATATATATTTATATATATTTTTATATATATATATATATATATATATATATATATATATATATATTTTTATATATATATATATATATATATATATATATATATATATATATATATATATTTGTGTGTGTTCTAAATTACTAATGGAGTTTTTCCCTGGTCCTCCACTGAAAATAGGTTCTAATGTCCAGATGGGTTTCACAATAAAGAAATGTAAATAAATATTTGGCAGAAAATCCAGGTGCGAAGTAGAAGATATTGATGACTGCCAAGATGGATATCTTTTAAAAAGGTTTTTAATAATCATAATTGATTTTGTGTGTTGGCATTTTATAATACTCTAGTATTTAAACATGATAAAGGAGATAATGTTTTATCTTATTTGATATACGTTTACACTGTTTTTTTTAAACCTTTTATGACATCACTTCCTTAGCCGTTTTGAATAAATGCGGCTTTCTGTTATTGCTTGTGATTCTCTCTGAAGAAGCCAAACTTACGAGATTGGCGAAAACGTTCTTCTTAATAAATTGGCATTAAGACTACAGCTTACTGGATTTTTTCAACATTTTCTGCCGCTGATTTGTTTGCTGGAGCAAGGTTCCTGTGGTTTTTTTCGTGCTTTTTGGGTCTGTTTTTTTTATTTCGTGTTCCACTGGTTTGTTGACATGGCCACGGAGAGACCTGATAGCCCCAGCACACCGAATATTTGTTTCACTTCTAACCAAGACCATTCGGACTCTAACAACACTATGTCTTTGTTACTAGCAGCACTGTCGGAGAAACTTGACAGAGTTAACGCTAGATTGGATCTCATTGAAAGGAGTGATGCAACCAGGTTTAATTTAAACCCTGTAGCGAGCGTTTCGCTCCCAACACATAATGGGTTTACATCTGCAGCCGAGGACTTTATTCCGGCAGCACAACCACTACGTACCCAGCCTGCCATGATTGACCAGAGCAGCAACAACACACATTCCATTCCTTGTGCTCGGTCTAATGAGGTGAATTTTGTGAACGTTGGAGCAGGTCCATCTGGTATTAATGGGCGCTTACCTAACCGGAGTTCCGTGCAACAAAACGATGTTCAAAACAACACTATTACTGACGGTAATGTAAGTAATAAGGCTTCCATAACGGCTTGGTTACTAAATACAGAAACTTTTTCTTTTTCAAGCCAAGTTACTGATAATATGGGACTAGTTAATACTACAGACTCGTCTGCTTTATTTGCAGACAAGCTTAAGTTGTTTGATGCTAAAACATTAAAATTGAAATAGTTACAATTAGAGTCTGCCTACTTTAAACAATGTATACATGAAGGGCTTTTACCTAAAGGCTTACGGAACTCTTTTTCACCTTCTGGTTTAATTAACAGTGAGCCTTTCCTTAAGGACTTAAAAGAACTTTTTCAAACACAAGGTATTCAATTATTACAGTTGATTATTAAGCATTATGAGTTGCACGTGGAACAATTGATAACAGATATTGATTTGCTGGACAGACAATTAAAGACTGATTTGAACTTTTTAAAGTTCAAATATGACTATGACCGTACTTTAACCAGCATAGAGGCAATGCTGGTAAAACTAAAACAAAATAAGGCTAAAAAACTGACAAGAGACAGGCATGCTTATGAGAATGACATAGCCTATCCAAAGCTTCAATACCCGAGCAGTAAACCAAGGGTAATAAATCGAACCAGTTCAGGTGTTAATACTGTTGAAGTAACTGACTTAACTGATGACATCAATGATGACTTTGTGGATGGTGACCTTCCTAACTCTTCTGACACTGGTCCTAGGCGCAGTAACAGAATTAAAGCCCTGAATGCTAATTCTGCGAATAATAATTTTAATCAAAACCAACAACCAAAAAACAATTTTTTAGGCCAATGGAATCAACGACAACGATCCAGGAGGAGACAGAATTGGAACTGACGTCAAATGACGAATTGAATTTTGATGACGGGACGTCTGACCATGCACCAACTGACACAAACATTTCTGATGTTCACTTTGATCCAACTATTATTGTGAACCGGAATGGTGACTTTAAAATCTACAATTTCACGGACCTCCAGCTTTCTGATGAACTGATCGAATTATTGGCATATGGGTATACTTTTGTCCCAAGTAGATTTGCGGACTTACCTAAAGAGATTATTAATTTGAAATGTTTCGTAAGAAAGCTTAATTTAAAATTGTTTTTCAATGCTGAATCAACACATTTAGAGGCTTCTCACACTCTAAAACTCCCTAGTGTCTTTAATCCACCCTTACATCCTGCCTTACTTCTTTTTGAACAGGTATGTGAAACTGACTTGAGACACCTTATTAATAACAGGTTTGAAAGGGGATTGTCTTATAATTTTAATACCTCAAAAGACCAAATCCATTGTTTAGACGCCCTCTGTAATACTCCAGTTAGATTACTTAAACCTGATAAAGGGGGCGGTTTGGTCATATTTAATGACCAAACATACAAGGATAAGATGTACTCTATTTTAGAGCCACCTGCTTACGTTGAATCATCTTTTAATGAGATACAAGTGGCTCATAAGAGGATTAGGGGTTACTTCCGAGACCTATTTCTTGCAAACAAGATTGACTTGGATACCTATAATTTTATAGACATAAGACTGCCGAAAATTCCAGTTATGTTCGGCATACCAAAGGTTCATAAGGAAATGATGAACCCACCTATGAGGGCATTAATAGACGGGAGGTCTTCTATGACATACGCCTGCACTAGGTTAGTAGATAAACTGTTGTCAAAGTACACCGTCCACCTACCAGGAATATGCAAGGATTCTTGGTCGTTCCTCGAGGCCATCAATAGTCAACCCTTCAGCAGTGATGTTAATTTCCTCACTGTTGATGTGGTTGACTTGTATACCTCAATCCCCCACCAAGAGGCCCTTGAATGGTTGGCTCTTTTACTCCTTGATTTGGAAGCCCCAAAACATGAGATTGACACCATTACAGAAATTTTAGATTTAGTTTTATCACTGAATTATTTCACTTTTGACAAAAAATACTATTTGCAAAAACAAGGTGTAGCAATGGGCTCCCCTTGTGGAGCATCGGTGGCTAACTTTTTTATGAGCTACTAGGAAAAACATTTTGTTTTTTCTTCTGCCGACCTTATGAAACCAATTAGGTTCTATACCAGATACCTAGATGACATCTTTATCCTTTTTGAAGGTGACAATCTGTTGGCTGACTTATTTGTGTCTACCATCAACAACATTTCAGGATTTTTGAAATTTACTCATAAATTTTCTGCGTCCGATATTGATTACCTGGATGTAAAACTCATCAAGGATGAGCAATCTCAATGTTTTGTTTCAAAAATTTACCGAAAACCAACGTACTGCAACTCGTTCTTGCATTTTTCTAGCCATCACCCCTATAGACAAAAGAGAGCTATTGTCAAGGGGCAATTCGTTAGAGCAGCAAGGATGTGCAGTACATTGGAATTCTTTCATGACGAATGTAACCTTCTTACAGAAATGTTTCTTAAGAGAAATTATCCATCAAAGTTGATTGAAGAAATTTTTTTTGAAGTTCATTTTAAAAGGGTTAATGGCTTTTTTAAGGCCATTTTATCCACTGATATTCCAGCCGGTGAACTGCAACTTAATGTTTCACCTGCACCTATTACTGATTCACCTTCTACTTCTGCACTAGCAAGTAATAGTGTAAACACCTTATTTGATCCAACCTTGAGTTACATTACCACCTTTAGCTTTGATTCTAAAGAAATTGTCACTATCATAAAGAAAAATTGGGACTTTATACTGGGCAATCCCACCTTGTTGGAAAAATTTGGACACACTCCCAGATTTGTATTTAAAAGAAATGCCAACTTAAAAGAACTACTGCAGCGGGATTTCTCTAATAGATTTTTTAATAGGAAGGTGGGCATGTATCCTTGTGGCTTTTGTAACAGATGTTACAAAACTAGATCAGGTCAGACTTTTTCTGTAAGGGATAAGAAATATACAATAAGGTTCCCCCTTAATTGTGAAAGTAAATCTGTTGTATACGTAGCATTATGTGATTGTTGTCCGTCTTTCTACATTGGAAAGACTGACCGTCGTTTACGCGATCGCATGTATGAACATTTGTATGCTATTAACAACAAGAATGAGAACAATGCCCTGGCTAAGCATGTTGTTGCTTCGCCAGGGCATAGTTTCTCATTTATGGCAATCGACCAAATATTAACATCTGTTAGAGGAGGCCCTACACCATTACTATTAGAGACCTTAGAGTTGGAGTGGCAACTTAGGACTGATGCTTTTCACTTTCCAGGATTAAACGACAATTGCAATATATTGCCAGTGTTAAGAATGAGAAGTTATTTGCGTTGAGTTTTTATTCTCTATCATTCTTTATACTTAGATACATTTTAAGTGTGTAACATTTATTGTATATTACTAGTACACACTTCTATATTGCACATCCTTAGTGAACATTTTATTGTTTGGTCTCTCTAAGTTTAGTCTATTTGATACAATCATTCCAGAAACATAGTTCACATAGTTATTTTATTGTCTGTCTTCACTATATTACATTTTTGTTTTTAATATAGTTTGTGGCTTTATTGATTTACTAACCATTCTTGTATACCTTGGTATACTTGGCATTTTTTGTTACGCTTTTATTGACCTTGTTCTTGCATTTTATAAGAATTGTGAGTGTTATACTTAATGTGATAAATATTTACCCTTTTTAAAGTGTAACAATTTGTTTATCATCTGTGAAAATTGCCATTTTTAAATGTTTTATCTTATTTGATATACGTTTACACTGTTTTTTTTAAACCTTTTATGACATCACTTCCTTAGCCGTTTTGAATAAATGCGGCTTTCTGTTATTGCTTGTGATTCTCTCTGAAGAAACCAAACTTACGAGATTGGCGAAAATGTTCTTCTTAATAAATTGGCGTTAAGACTACAGCTTACTGGATTTTTTCAACATTTTCTGCCGCTGATTTGTTTGCTGGAGCAAGGTTCCTGTGTTTTTTTTCGTGCTTTTTGGGTCTGTTTTTTTTTATTTCGTGTTCCAATGATAAAGAAGTTGCTTTTGATTATTTTGTTTAGCTGTTCTAATCTGATTTGGGGTTTTCTCCCTGGGTATTCGCTGAAAGGGTTTTTTGACTCAACCCATTTGGACAGACCTGGTACACAAAAGCAAAAATGAAACAATTTTGATTCTGAGAGGAGCTCCATAGCAGCCTACTGAAATGTTTAAGTTATCCATAGCCCTTAGTTTTGTAAAATTATTTTAGTAATAGTATTTCACCAAATATAATTAATACCTGCCTTTATAATTCAGTGTATCTGCATGCCAGCTCAAGCCAAGTTATTTACAAAGTCACTAAAAATATAGTAACCCAGCATTAGCTCTAAATAATTTTCTGAGGTAGTCTTACACATCTGTGCTGGATTGGCATCCCATCCTGCCTCTGTGCTTTATGCCGTCAGTTTGGGATCCCATATATGGCTGTGTTTTTTATCCACATGAACTGACATTTCATCCAGGACTCGGTTTATAGAATGGTTTCTGGCTGTCCACAGCCTTGAAATTGGGTACCACAAAATATAAATGAATATTGCCTTTTCTTTTTTTTTTTTTTTTTTTTTTTTTTTACATCTTAGCAATATCTCTTGTATACAATTGTCATTATAGTCCTCTGCAGTAGCAAAAAAAAAAAACTGCATGAATTTTTCACTGGCATTTGTAGAGTAAGGCAGCATACCAGAGTATTTTTTGGAACTTTTTATGAAGTTGGAGAACTGTAGTTTATATCTCATCTGCCCTTTTACATTCATTATGCTTCTAGATAAGCTAATTCATTTTATTTATGGTCTTAAACTGTTTTTGAAATAAAAAAATAGGATATCTGTTTCCCGTTTAACTGATTTTAGATACCAGCAGTCAAATGTATAAAATATCAGACAACAGATGTGCAATGCGGTATAGTGTATACTGCAGCAATGGGTCATTTGGAAAGTTGTAGAACAATTCTCTTTAAACAAGAAGACAGACTTTCCATGCATAACATCGAAACAATAAAAATCACTATCCTCCATACTCCTACTTTCAAAGAAAACAAAAAAGTGGACCTCTGTTGCAAGAAACTGCTAAATACTCATAATGCCTTTCTCTGAGTAATGTGCACAGATAATGTATTAGCAACAATACAGTACGATCCATCTTACATGTATAAGTATTTGTGAAGTATTAGCAGAAATATTACTAGGGCAGGGTAAAGGGGGTGGTTTCCAAAGTGCAAGCTGTTTTTGGGGGTACAGTTAACGTGCTGATTATGTGAGAATTTAGTACTAGCATTACTTTATGAAGCCACAAGGATATCATGGCCTCACAACTGAATGACAAAATCTACATTTTCAGTCATGGCTGAAGCAGTCCATGTGTAGAGGTGTTAAGTATAGCAAGCGGCTTGCTACATTTTCAGGGCATGAGTTTTTATTTTTCTTTTTGCTCTTCAACTGTGATAAGCCTTTTTTTTTTGTTCCTCATCAACTTTGAGTTGAGGGAGCAGCAGTTTGGGTGAAGGCACAGGGTCATCAGATGACCTAGCTGTGGTTCTGACTATTACCATACATGGTGGCTGCAAGGTCATGAAGAGTTAATAGTACTGAGGCCAGTATGCCATGTGGCTTTATTCCTTGTGCAGTAAAGATTCTTGTTGAATGAACATCAATGTCTAATGCCCATTAACAACATCTTGACTGTGTGTGTTTATACATATACTGCATGATGTCAAAACCAAACTTACTATGGCACAAGTTGCTCCATTTTCCTTATGTGCCAGATTGGTTTCACTTCAAAACCTCAACGCTCCTATTATTGAGACTGAAAATCTTGTGACGAAAATACTGTAACAATGGAATCCTGAATGGCAGATTTCACACATGCTAAGTAAACGCTTGACCAACTTACACAGAAATTAATGCAAAGGAAAGTAAAACTCACCTAGATGGGGGGGCTGCACCCGCCACACCCTCCCCCCAACTTAATATACCAACTCCAAGATCACACTATAGTGGAGAACAGGACATGTTGGCCTTGGCATGGGTTCCAGTTGGCCAAGGGTTTACCTACCATGTGTGAAATCCACCGTTCCGGATTCCATTGTTTCGGTATTTTCATCTTGAGATTTTCAGTCTTGACAATAGGACCATCAAGGTTTCAAAGTGAAACAGCCATATTTGGTCCTGTTGAAATTGTTTTCTGAAGTTTGCAAATTCTTATTATGGATATCTTTGCCATATCACGACCAGTCTGTTTTCTTTATTTCTGATGATGTCTCAGTTTCAGTTTCATTTTCACATTCCTGTTTTTTAATGTTACTCGTGTAAAGCATATAATCTCCAAGTATGTAACTAGCATGCATATAATATTGCAAATATGTACTGAGATAATTCCTTTATTTGTGCATGCATTGTACTAATACCTTAGTAAGGACATGCCATAAGTTTAACTGACCAATGTAATTTCATTCTTACCACCAATTGACCTGGGCCAAGGTCAAAAGGGCTCCTGAGTTATTACCCAGTTAAAAAATAATATACATATATAAATAAAACAATTGTAATTCTAATGAATTCATTCACAAGTATTAAATCATTTTTTGCTCTCCTTGCAACAATCGATCATTCTACTGTATTTCTTCTGTTTTGGCTTAAACATCTACACTACAATCATTAATATCTTTGATGCTTCACTGAAACCTGTCAACAAATTGGAAACGCTGAATAAAAGAAAAAATGAGTTGTGTCTCACTGTGAGTGGACATGTCCAAAAGAAAAAAAATGTATTGAGGAACTTTTTCAAGCTATTTAAGATTTTAATTCTTTTAAACTTTAGGAGAAAAGAAGATATAAGAGTTATGTCTTGAAAGACAAGATACTGGATTACTCCAAGCCAAAGAAGAACCTACCATATGCAAGGCATTTATTTTGCTAGAATTTTAGAGAGTTCACTAGTAGTTACTTAATGCTTATGTGACTGTCTCAAACTTGATTATTTTAATTGAGCACACATTTCTCTTTAATAGCAGTAAATAATGCATGTCATATTGTTGCACTCTCCATTTCAATTCAAACTTTTAAGAGAAGTTGCCTTGACACGATAAATTTGTGTGGGCAATGAGTCAGCTTTCAAGCATACTGCTTAAACGCATGACTAATGAAAAATAAGTGTGTAAATTGAAGTGACAAAAAAATAAGAGCCAAGCATAAACCAAATCTGCTAAAATAAATGTGGAAACAGTGGCAACCACATGCTATCCAATATAGTGGTACCGGATAATAAATCAACAGGTAGATACCACATCTAGTCTAAGTAGTATGACCGCATGGGTCTACATCAAATAATTGAAATACCACAATATTGAATCCCATTTCATCAAGACAAGTTTGCAGAAAGTTCACAAAATGGAAATTACAAAACACTGAACCTCTGAACATCGAAACTACCTTCCAGGTAATCCCTAACCAATCTAACACTTAAAAATATCAGAAAACATCAACATAGACTTTACAGTTAACAGCAGTAATAAATAACTCACTCTACACTACTTGTTCAGCATCCACTGCTGCCTGCATCCATAACGCTACACCACTTTAAAGAAACAGAACCCCAATAAATAATCAAAATAAAACCATATCTACATTTCTCCATATTTGCAGGGGGGTAAGCCCACCTTCATCCCCCCCCCCCCCCGTAAATTAACCATTCCAACTCCGAGGAAGCACTACTATGAAAAAAGAACATATTTACAGGTACATAAACATTACTGCTACTGACTACACATCGGTAACCTGTATTCGATATTTTGAGGTTCGATGTTTTGTAATTTCAATTTTGTCGAAATTTTGGCAAACTCATCTCAGTGAAATGGGATTCAATATTGTGGTATTTTGATTATTTGAAGCAGACCTAACTGCATTCATGATAAAACACATTACAATGATGTCAAAAAAATTGATTAAAGGCTTAGGTGTTACACTTAAGCTTAATGCTGCTGCAGAAAGAATGCTATATAATATATCTTTAAAGAACTGAATCTGTTTAATAAAGCGTGGAAGCATCTGTGCATTCCTTTGAAGAATTCAGAGCAGACACTGAAGCCTTTGAGATAGATCTGGCTTAGCTGTATGTACAGTTAGAAATAAAAAAATTGATGTTCCAAGTAACATTCTTGATAAGTAAAGCACTTAAAACAACCAAACATGTGACATGATTAAAAGGTTCCTGCTCTGCAGTTATACTGTGATCTGCTGGTATACGGTCAGTAAAAAGTAAAGATGAAGGTAATAGGAGTAAATCTGATATTGAACATGCATTGATTAAAAATATTAAGAATTCTGCAATGGTGGTTCATATATTTATGTAGTACTTTCTGACAGCTAATATGTTTGGGAAGGTCAGCAAAGCTGTGTTCAGTTAAAATACTTGCATGGTGTCACTTGTAATGGGTCATTATCTCAGATATAAGAAAACTGTTATGGCTAGCAAATCCAGTAACAGAGCTACTCCCATGAGTACTTCACTGAAAGTTTTAATTAACATAATTCTCAGTGTTAAATGTTTATCTGGAAATATTGATGATATCGTGCAGATGTATTCTGACAGGTTTACTTGTTTTGGGTTGTCTGCAAGAAGAGCATTGTATTAAAATTTTCTTTAAGGCAATATTGGTAATATATGCCATAAGAACAGTTCTACTTCTGATCAGAGGTAAAACTGAAGAGGTACTAAGTGCATTGAAGCTGTGAGAATAATCATTAAGCAAAAGCAAACAGTTAACTGAGTAGTAAAACAGCAAGGTAAGTTATAAAACAGGACAACCTCAGAATATGTATAAATCCTCAAGGCTTAAACAAAAGAAACCAATTGAAGTTATAGCAAGTATGCCTAAAACTAAATCCTCCTTATGCCTTAATTATCAAGTTTGCAAATTAGCTGGGAAGAAGGTAACTCTAAGCAGTGTAAATTAAATGGTCATCTGATAGATGCACATTTCTATGTGGCCTTTTGCAATATTTTCTACTCCAGCAGTGTTACAGAGAATTGTGGCTGAAACAATCAAAGGGCTGGAGGGTGGAGCCAATACTATTAATTATACAATGACCCCCCCTCCATTAATATTCCAAAATGTGCACGCTGATTGGACAGCGTGCCCATTGTAAATCCAACTTATACTAATGGAAAAAGGTCCATTCGCCCAGACTTTTTCCATTAGTATAAGTTGTGTTAGGCAGCAAAGGCGAACGGAAGAGCTCTGTTGCTGTAATCTCGCTATGTTAAACAAGTTTAACATAGCAAGATATCTTAAAAAAAGCAACGGAGATCTTCCTTTCTCCGTTCCTTTTTTTAAAGCTGTCTCGCTATGTTAAACTCATTTAACATAGCGAGACAGCTTTTAAAAAGGGAACGGAGATCTTCCTTTCTCCATTGCTTTTTTTAAAGATACCTCGCTATGTTAAACTCATTTAACATAGCGAGACAACTTTATAAAAGCAACGGAGATCTTCCTTTCTCCGTTGCTTTCTCTACACACAGCTCTGATTTACTGATTAAGCATACGCATGTGCAGTACATCAGAACTGCTCCAGGATACCAGACAGCTGTGGAAGGGCAGCATGGAGGCATTATACAATGCCATTACTTAAGAAAAGTAAGTATTTTTTTTATTAAATAATGTCATTGTATAATAGCAATAACCCACTTCTGGGTGTGGGTAATGCTGGATTTACCCATGGTTGTCTTTGGCCACTCTGGCTTCGCCCACATGACCAAACCACACCAACTGTGAGTAAATCCAGCATTACCCACACCCAGGCGTGGGTTATTGCTTAATGATCTAATATGAGAATGTACCTATCAGAAACATGATATGCTTCTCATTGAGTGACTAGCCAGATTAAGGCAAACTGGCTTGAAGCTGAGCAAAAGTACTAGTCAAATCTATGTACAGTATGACTAATCATGTGCATGGCTACATTTACATTTTTGCAGGTCTGCTTCTGATTCTGACAGTCAATCCTGTTGTGAGTATACAGATAACTCCTGATGAATCATGTCTTATTGGATTCCTTGTTAAGGTGCAAGTCTTTCCAATTGATTACTAATTTGTCAAATATTTTCCAGTAATGCTTAGTAAGCTTCTACAGCCTGATGCTGCTTAATTTCATTTATTGGAGCAAGAGAGAAGCTTTAAAATGTTTAAAAAGATAGTCAATAAGGTGCATAAATTGAAATTCTGTGATGTGTCACAATCTAGTCAACAAGGGCTTCGTGCAAATTAGAACAAGAGGGTACACCAAAAGCACATGAATGAAGAACTCTGCTGATCAAACACATTTTTGGTTATCACAATTTAATAACTATGTCTATGGTGAAGGAGTTATTTTGGAGTAAGATCATAAACTAGTTGATATTATACTTAGGGAATCTCTGCAGAAAGTACCAGTAAAGCTTCAAAGTACATTACTGTCTTACCAAAAATACGATCTACAAGTGTAGCATAAGACAAGCTGATGTATATAGCTGTTCTCTTGTGTAGAGCACACTTGCAGAAGTATAGAGAGGATTCATTTGAGAAAGTCTTTGAGAAAGTGTTATGAATTGCTTTGAGTTTGCACTAGGGAAAGTCACAAACTTAATTGGTTACATAACATAGTAAGGAATGGTTAGACACAAAACGATACCTTAGTGCATCCAAATATTTGTGTTTACCTTCCCTACTGAAATGAACCATTTCATTTAACAATATTTGTTGCTTAATCTTATTCATTTGTGTATGTCCATGCTGAGTAAAGTGGAAAAGTCCTATATGGACATAAACAAAAGTAAAGAAAGAGGACGTGATTTTTTTTTGGTTTAAGATGTCAGAGCTGATCAAGCAAACAGTGCTGACATGAGAAGTCTGTAATTAATTCACTAAGCAAAATCTGGGGGAGAAAATGCTGCTACATTAAATTATGAAACTTTCCTAGTTGAAAATGAGAATGGAGCTGTTTCAATACAAAAATGTCCATAATCTTTTATGAGTGGAAACTATTTAACATCTCCGCAAGCTGGGCAGTTAAGGGAAGTCATATTGCTTAAGCACTGATGAAGTGTACCTTTGTAAGGTATTCCTATGAAGTTGTATTACATTGTGGCACACAATTAGATTCAAAATTCCATCATGTTATCAGCAACTGAAAACTTAAACATGCTAAAATAGCAATTCAGTGAATTTTGCAAGCTTAAGAGTATAACACGCCATTATTCCCTGTAGGACTCACTGGTACAGTTGTATTCAGTGATCTTTGCTTTGCCAGCTCAAGAACCTATTATTACTCTCTCTAAGACACACACTGGTACAGCTTTAGATGGGTGGACAGCTCATGACTGCGCTACCTGTGCCATATTCATTATTAGTACATACTCTCTATGACTCTCACTGGTACAGTTTTAGATGGGTGGACAGCTCATGCCTGCACTACATGTGGCATATTCATTATTAGTACATACTCAGACTCTTACTGGTACAGTTTTCGATGTGTCGACAGCTCATGCTGGGCTACGTATGCCATATTCATTATTAGTTCATACTCTGACAGACTTTCACTGGCGCAGTTTTAGATGGGTGGACAGCTCATGCCTGGGCTACCTGTGCTATATTCAGTATTAGTACATACTCTCTCAGACTCTCACTAGAACACTTTTAGATATGTAGATACCTCATGTTTCCACTACTTGTGCCATGTTCATTATTAGTACATAATCTCTCAGACTCACACTTGTACAGTTTTAGATGGGTGGACAGCTCATGCCTGGGCTACCCATGCCACATTCAGTATTAGTACATACTCTGTATGGCACTCACTGTTACAGTTTTAGATGGGTAGACAGCTCATGCCTAAGCTACCTGTGCCATATTCATAATTAGTACATACTCTCTCAGGATCTCACTGATACAGTTTTAGATATGTTGTCAGCTCATGCCTAAGCTAACTATACCGTGTTCATTATTAGTACATACTCTCTCAGACTTTCACTGATACAGTTTTAGATGGGTGGACAGCTCATGCCTGCACTACCTGTGCCATATTCATTATTAGTACATAATGTCTATGACTCTCACTGGTACAATTTTAGATGGGTAGACAGCTTGTCCCTAAGCTAACTGTGCCATATTCATTATTATTACATACTTTGCCAGAATCTCACTGGTACAGTTTTAGCTGGGTGGACAGCTCATGCCTAAGATATGTGTGCCATATTCATTATTACAACATGGTTTCTATGAGTCTTACTGGTACCATTTTAGATGGGTGGACAGCTCATGCCTATGCTACCTGTGCCATATTCATTATTCATACATACACTCTCTGACTCTCACTGGTACAATTTTAGATGGTTGGACAGCTCATGCCTGGGCTACCTATGCCATATTCATTATTAGTTCATACTTTCTCAGATTCTCACTGGTAGAGTTTTAGTTGGGTGGACAGCTCATGCCTAAGCTACCTATGCCATATTCAGTATTAGTGCATACTCTCTAAGACTCCCACTGCTACAGTTTTAGATGGGTTGACAGCTCATTCATAAGTTACGTGTGCCATATTCATTATTACTGCATACTATCTATGACTCACACTGGTACCATTTTTAGACGGGTGGACAGTTCATGCCTGTGCTACCTGTGCCATATTCATAATTAGTACATACTCTCAGACTCTTACTGGTACAGTTTTAGATGGGTGGACAGCTCATGCCTGGGCTACTTGCGCCATATTCATTATTAGTCCATACTCTCTCAGATTCTCACTGGTACAGTTTTAGTTGGGTGGACAGATCATGCTTAAGCTATGTATGCCATATTCATTATTACAACATACTCTCTATGACTCACACTGGTACCATTTTAGATGGGTGGACAGCTCATGCCTATGCTACCTGTGCCATAGTCCTTATTAGTACATACTCTCTCAGACTCTCACTGGTACAGTTTTAGATGGGTGGACAGCTCATGCCTGTGCTACCTGTGGCATATTCATTATTAGTATATACTCTCTTAGACTCTGGTACAGTTTTAGATGGTTGGACAGCTCATGCCTGGGCTACTTATGCCATATTCATTATTATTTCTTACTCTCTCAGATACTCACTGGTACAGGTTTACCTGGGTGGACAGTTCATGCCTGTGCTACCTATGCCATATTCATTATTAGTACATATGCTCCCAGGCTCTGACTGGTACAATTTTAGATGTGTGGACAGCTCATGCCTAAGCTACCTGTGCCATATTCATTATTAGTACATAATCTCTTAGAGTCTTACTGGTACAGCTTAGACAGGTGGACAGCTCATGCCTGGACAACCTGTGCACCATATTCAGTATTAGTACATACTCTCTCAGACTCTTACTGGAACAGTTTTAGATGGGTGGACAGTTCATGCCGGTGCTACCTGTGCCATATTCAGTATTAGTACATACTCTCTCAGACTCTCACTGGTACAATTTTAGATGGGTAGATAGCTCATGTCTAAGCTACCTATGTCATATTCATTATTAGTATGTACTCTCTTTGACTGTCACTGGTACAATTTTAGATGGGTAGATAGCTTATGTCTAAGCTACCTATGTCGTATTCATTATTATTATGTACTCTCACACTCACTGGTACAGTTGTAGATGGTTGGACAGGTCATGCTTGGGCTACCTATGGCATATTCATTATTAGTACATACACTGAGTCTCACTGGTACAGTTTAGACAGGTGGACAGCTCATGCCTGCACTATACATGTGCCATGTTCATTATTAGTGCATACTCTCTCAAACACTCACTGGTACAGTTTTAGATGGGTGGACAACTCATGTGTAAGCTATCAATGCCTTATTTATTATTAGTACACACATTCTCAGACTCTCATTCATACAGTTTTAGATGGGTGGACAGCTCATCCCTAAGCTACATGTGCCATATTCATTATTATTACATAATCTGCCAGAATCTCACTGGTGCAGTTTTTGATGGGTGGACAGCTCAAGCCTATGCTACCTGTGCCATATTCATTATTAGTACATAGTCTCTCATGCTCTCACTGGTGCAGTTTTAGATGGTTGGACAGGTCATGCTTGGGTTACCTATGGCATATTCATTATTAGTTCATACTTTCTCAGATTCTCTCTGCTACAGTTTTAGATGGGTTGACAGTTCATGCTTGCACTACCTGTGCCATATTCATTGTTAGTACATAGTCTCTATGACTCTCACTGGTACTGTTTTAGATGGGTGGACAGCTCATGCCTGGGCTACCCATGCCATATTCAGTATTAGTACATACTCTGAATGACACTCACCGGTAAAGTTTTAGATGGGTAGACAGCTCATGCCTAAGCTACCGGTGCCATATTCATTATTAGTACATAATTTTTCCGACTCTCACTGGTACAGTTTTAGATGTGTGAACAGCTCGTGTGTAAGCTACCTATGTCATGTTCATTATTAGTACATAGTCTCTCAGACTTTCACTAATACAGTTTTAGATGGGTGGACAGCTCATGCTTGCACTACCAGTGCCATATTCATTATTAGTTTATACTCTCTATGACTCTCACTGGTACAGTTTTAGAAGGGTGTACAGCTCATGGCTAAGCTTCCTATGCCATATTCAGTATTAGTACATACTCTCTGAGTCTCACTGGTACAGTTTAGACAAGTGGACAGGCCATGCCTGCACTACCTGTGCCATGTTCATTATTAGTGCATACTCTCTCATACACTCACAGGTACAGTTTTAGATGGGTGGACAGCTCATGGCTAAGCTACCTATGTCATATATATTATTAGCACATATTCTCTCAGACTCTCACTCATACAGTTTTAGATGGGTGGACAGCTAGTCCCTAAGCTACCTGCGCCATATTCATTATTATTACATCATCTCTCAGACTCTCTTTGATACAGTTTTAGATGGGTGGACAACTCATGCTTGCGCTACATGTGCCATATTCATTATTAGCACATACGCTCCCAGACTCTCACTGGTACAGTTTTAAATATGTGGACAACTCATGCCTAAGCTACCTGTGCCATATTCATTATTAGTACATCCTCTCTCAGTCTCTCACTGGTACAGTTTTAGATGGGTGGACAGCTCATGCCTGCACTACCAGTGCCATATTCATTATTAGTTCATACTCTCTATGACTCTCACTGGTACAGTTTTAGATGGGTGGACAGCTCATCCCTAAGCTGTGCGTGCCATAGTCATTATTAGTACATAATCTGTCAGACTCTCTCTGGTATAGTTTTAGATGGGTAGACAGCTCATTCATAAGCTGTGTGTGTCATATTCATTATTACTGCATAGTCTCTATGACTCTCACTGGTACAGTTTTAGATGGTGGGACAGCTCATGCTTGGGCTACCTATGCCATATTCATTATTAGTTCATACTCTCTCAGATTCTCACTGGTACAGTTTTATCTGGGTGGACAGCTCATGCCTAAGCTATGTGTGCCATATTCATTATTACAACATACTCTCTATGACTCTCACTGGTACCATTTTAGATGGGTGGACAGCTCATGCCTGCACTACCAGTGCCATATTCATTATTAGTTCATGCTCTCTATGACTCTCACTGGTACAGTTTTAGATGGGTGGACAGCTCATGCCTAAGCTGTGTGTGCCATATTCATTATTACAACATACTCTCTATGACTCCCATTGGTACCATTTTAGATGGGTGGAAAGCTCATGCCTGCATTACCTATGCCATATTCATTATTAGTAGATAGTCTCTATGACTCTCACTGGTACTGTTTTAGATGGGTGGAAAGCTCATGCCTAGGCTACCTATGCCCTATTCATTATTAATACATGCTCTCTCAGAATCTCACTGGTACAGTTTTAGATGGATGGAAACCTCATGCCTGGGCTACCTACACCATATTCATTATTAGTTCATACTCTCTGAGATTCTCACTGTTACAGTTTTAGTTGGGTGGACAGCTCATGCCAAAGCTATTTCTGCCATATTCATTATTACAACATGCTCTTTATGACTCTCACTGATACAGTTTTAGATGGGTGGACAGCTCATGCCTGCACTATCTGTGCCATATTCATTACTAGTTCATACTCTCTCACACTCTCCCTGGTAGAGTTTTACATGGGTGGACAGCTGATGCCTGGGCTACCTATGCCATATTCATTGTTAGTTCATCCTCTCACAGACTCTCAATGGTACAGTTTTAGATGGGTGGCCCGCTTATGTCTGAGCTATATGTGCCATATTTATTATTAGTACATACTCTATGTCTCTCTCACTGGTACAGTTTTAGATGGATGGACAGCTCAGGCCTGCACTACCTATTCCATATTCATTATTAGTTCATACTCTGTATGACTCTCACTGGTACAGTTTTAGATGGGTGGACAACTCATGACTGAGCTATCTATGCCATATTCGGTATTAGTACATACTCTCTCTGACTTGCACTCTACATTTTTAGATCAATGGGCAGCTAATGCCTAAGCTACCTGTGCCATATTCATTATTAGTAAATATGTCTCAGACTCTTACTGGTACAGTTTTATATGGGTGGACAGCTCATGCCTGAGCTACCTGTGCCATATTCATTGTTAGTATATACTGTCTCAGACTCTCACTGTTACAGTTTTACTTGCCTGGACTGCTCATGCCTGAGCTACCTGTACCATATTCAGTATTAGTACATACTCTCCCTACAGTTTTAGATAGGTGGAGAGCTGATGCCTGCGCTACGTGTGCCATATTCAGTATTAGCGCAAACCCTCTCAGACTCTCGCTTGTACAGTTTTAGATGGGTGGCCAGCACATGCCTTGGCTACTTATGCCTTATTTGTTATTATAATATACCCTCTCAGACCTCATTGGTACAGTTTTAGATGGGTGGACAGCTCATGCCTGTGGTACCTGTGCCATATTCAGTATTAGTACATACTCTCTATGACTCTCACTGGTACAGTTTTTGATGGGTGGACAGCTCATGCCTGGGCTACCTATGCCATATTCATTATTAGTACATATTGTCTCAGACTCTCACTGGTACAGTTTTAGATGGGTGGACAGCTCATGCCTTTGTTACCTGTGCCATATTCATTATTAGAACATACTCTCTGAGACTCTTACTTGTATAGTGTTAGGTGGGTGGACAGCTCATGCCTGCACTACCTGAGCCATATTCATTATTAGTACATACTGTATCAGACTCTCACTTGTACAGTTTTAGATGCCTGGACAGCTCATGTCTGAGCTACCTGTGCCATATTCATTATTAGTACAAACTCTCTCAGACTCTCACTGGTACAGTTTTATATGGTTGGAAAACTCATGCCTGCACTACCTATGACATATTCATTATTAGTACAAACTCTCTCAGACTCTCACTGGTACAGTTTTAGATGGCTGGACAATTCATGCCTGTGCTACGTGTGCCATATTCATTATTAGTACATAGTCTCTCAGACTCTCACTGGTACAGTTTTAGATGGGTGGACAACTCATGCCTAAGCTACCTGTGCCATATTCATTATTAGTACAAACTCTCTCAGATTCTCACTGGTACAGTTTTAGATGGGTGGACAGATCATGCCTAAGCTACCTATGCCATATATATTATTAGCACATATTCTTTCAGACTTTCACTCATACAGTTTTAGATGAGTGGACAGCTCATCCCTAAGCTACCTGTGCCATATTCATTATTATTATATCATCTCTCAGACTCTTTTTGGTACAGTTTTAGATGGGTGGACAACTCATGCTTGCGCTACATGTGCCATATTCATTATTAGTACATACGCTCCCAGACTCTCACTGGTACAGTTTTAAATGTGTGGACAACTCATGCCTAAGCTTCCTGTGCCATATTCATTATTAGTACATCCTCTCTCAGTCTCTCACTGGTACAGTTTTAGATGGGTGGATAGCTCATGCCTGCACTACCAGTGCCATATTCATTATTAGTTCATACTCTCTATGACTCTCACTGGTACAGTTTTAGATGGGTGGACAGCTCATCCCTAAGCTGTGTGTGCCATAGTCATTATTAGTACATAATCTGTCAGACTCTCTCTGGTATAGTTTTAGATGGGTAGACAGCTTGTTCATAAGCTGTGTGTGTCATATTCATTATTACTGCATAGTCTCTATGACTCTCACTGGTACCATTTTAGATGGATGGACAGTTCAGGCCTGTGCTACCTGTGCCATATTCATTATTAGTACATACTCTCTCAGACTCTCACTGGTACAGTTTTAGATGGTTGGACAGCTCATGCCTGCACTACCAGTGCCATATTCATTATTAGTTCATACTCTCTATGACTCTCACTGGTACAGTTTTAGATGGGTGGACAGCTCATCCTTAAGCTGTGTGTGCCATATTCATTATTAGTACATAATCTGTCAGACTCTCTCTGGTATAGTTTTAGATGGATAGACAGCTCGTTCATAAGCTATGTGTGCCATATTCGTTATTACAACATACTCTCTATGACTCTCACTGGTACCATTTTAGATGGGTGGACAGCTCATGCCTGCACTACCAGTGCCATATTCATTATTAATTCATGCTCTCTATGACTCTCACTGGTACAGTTTCAGATGGGTGGACAGCTCATGCCTAAGCTGTGTGTGCCATATTCATTATTACAACATACTCTCTATGACTCCCATTGGTACCATTTTAAATGGGTGGAAAGCTCATGCCTGCATTACCTATGCCATATTCATTATTAGTAGATAGTCTCTATGACTCTCACTGGTACTGTTTTAGATGGGTGGAGAGCTCATGCCTAGGCTACCTATGCCCTATTCATTATTAATACATGCTCTCTCAGATTCTCACTGTTACAGTTTTAGTTGGGTGGACAGCTTATGCCAAAGCTATTTTTGCCATATTCATTATTACAACATACTCTTTATGACTCTCACTGGTACAGTTTTAGATGGGTGGATAGCTCATGCCTGCACTATCTGTGCCATATTCATTATTAGTTCATACTCTCTCAGACTCTCCCTGGTAGAGTTTTACATGGGTGGACAGCTGATGCCTGGGCTACCTATACCATACTCAGTATTAGTACATACTCTTTCAGACTTTCACTGGAACAGTTATAAATGGGTGGACAGGTCATGCCTAAGCTACCTATGCCATATTCATTATTAGCACATACTCAGACTCTCACTGGTGCAGTTTTAGATGGGTGGACAGCTCATGCCTGTACTGCCTATGCCATATTCATTGTTAGTTCATACTCTCACAGACTCTCAATGGCATAGTTTTACATGGGTGGCCCGCTTATGTCTGAGCTATATGTGCCATATTTATTATTAGTACATACTCTATGTCTCTCTCACTGGTACAGTTTTAGATGGATGGACAGCTCAGGCCTGCGCTACCTATTCCATATTTATTATTAGTTCATACTCTGTATGACTCTCACTGGTACAGTTTTAGATGGGTGGACAACTCATGACTGAGCTATCTATGCCATATTCGGTATTAGTACATACTCTCTCAGACTCGCACTCTACATTTTTAGATCAATGGGCAGCTAATGCCTAAGCTACCTGTGCCATATTCATTATTAGTAAATATGTCTCAGACTCTCACTGGTACAGTTTTATATGGGTGGACAGCTCATGCCTGAGCTACCTGTACCATATTCAGTATTAGTACATACTCTCCCTACATTTTTAGATAGGTGGAGAGCTGATGCCTGCTCTATGTGTGCCATATTCAGTATTAGTACAAACCCTCTCAGACTCTCGCTTGTACAGTTTTAGATGGGTGGCCAGCACATGTCTTGGCTACTTATGCCTTGTTTGTTATTATAACATACCCCCTCAGACCTCACTGGTACAGTTTTAGATGGGTGGAAAGCTCATGCCTGCGCTACCTGTGCCATATTCAGTATTAGTACATACTCTCTATGACTCTCACTGGTACAGTTTTTGATGGGTGGACAGCTCATGCCTGGGCTACCTATGCCATATTCATTATTAGTACATACTGTCTCAGACTCTCACTCATACAGTTTTAGATGGGTGGACAGCTCATGCCTTTGTTACCTGTGGCATTTTCATTATTAGAACATACTCTCTGAGACTTTTACTTGTATAGTGTTAGGTGGGTGGACAGCTCATGCCTGCACTACCTGTGCCATATTCATTATTAGTACAAACTTTCTCAGACTCTCACTGGTACAGTTTTAGATGGTTGGAAAACTCATGCCTGCACTACCTGTGACATATTCATTATTAGTACAAACTCTCTCAGACTCTCACTGGTACAGTTTTAGATGGCTGGACAGTTCATGCCTGCACTACCTGTGCCATATTCATTATTAGTACATAGTCTCTCAGACTCTGACTGGTACAGTTTTAGATGGGTGGACAACTTATGCCTGCACTACCTATGCCATATTCATTATTAGTACATACACTCTGACTCTCACTGGTACACTTTTAGATGGGTGGACAGCTCATGCCTAAGCTACCTGTGCCAAATTCATTATTAGTACAAACTCTCTCAGACTCTCACTGGTACAGTTTTAGATGGATGGACAGTTCAGGCCTGCGCTACCTGTCCCATATTCATTATTAGTACAAACTCTCTCAGACTCTCACTGGTACAGTTTTAGATGGATGGACAGTTCAGGCCTGCGCTACCTGTTCCATATTCATTATTAGTACAAACTCTCTCAGACTCTCACTGGTATAGTTTTAGATGGGTGGACAGCTCATGCCTGCACTACCTTTGACATATTCATTATTAGCACAAACTCTCTCAGACTCTCACTGGTACAGTTTTAGATTGGTGGACAGCTCATGCCTGCACTACCTGTGACATATTCATTATTAGTACAAACTCTCTCAGACACTCACTGGTACAGTTTTAGATGGGTGGACAGCTCATGCCTAAGCTACCTGTGCCATATTCATTATTAGTACAAACTCTCTCAGACTCTCACTGGTACAGTTTTAGATGGATGGACAGTTCAGGCCTGCGCTACCTGTCCCATATTCATTATTAGTACAAACTCTCTCAGACTCTCACTGGTACAGTTTTAGATGGATGGACAGTTCAGGCCTGTGCTACCTGTACCATATTCGTTATTAGTACAAACTCTCTCAGACTCTCACTGGTACAGTTTTAGATGGGTGGACAGCTCATGCCTGCACTACCTATGACATATTCATTATTAGTACAAACTCTCTCAGACTCTCACTGTAACAGTTTTAGATGGGTGGACAGCTCATGCCTGCACTACCTGTGACATATTCATTATTAGTACAAACTCTCTCAGACTCTCACTGGTACAGTTTTAGATGGGTGGACAGCTCATGCCTACACTACCTGTGACATAGTCATTATTAGTACAAACTCTCTCAGACTCTCACTGGTACAGTTTTAGATGGGTGGACAGCTCATGCCTGTGCTGCTTGTGCCATATTATTACTAGTACAAACTAGTAAGAAAACTGCTATTGAGCTGCTGCATGAAAGACAATGGGCAGGATTCACGAAGCCTCCGTGTAAGAGTTACAAGGCTTACACGGAGGCTGCAGTTAAATGTTGTGACGTCAGCATGTCATGCATATGCATGAGGGCATGCTGAATCACACCTAAGGCTAACACGGTCCGTGTAAGACAGTAGGGGGCGTGTCCGTAGGGCGAGCCCTGTAAACGGACACGCCCCCAGATGAGTAAAAGTCCTGAAAGTAAACCCCCATGACAGAGTCCGTGTAAATGTGAATAAACACAACACAACACATGTCCCCACAGACTATGAACATAAAATGTATAAATGAACATCTTATATTTTTTTTTATAAGTTGTAAAGATGTTTGCCCGTGAGTGCGCTTTGCATGCCTGGCGCTTAGCCACAGTTAGCAGTCAGTGGAAAAGCATATAAGAACTAAATATGCAAAGTAAACCAAGAAGCAATAGCGTAGCGGTAGAGACGTCGGCTGAAGAGGAGGCAGTCGTGGTTCGAGCCCCCACAACATCAATTTTTATTTTTAGTGAAATAAGCACGAAACAAGTCCCTGACATATATGTACATATATAAAATTATATTTTCTGTAAAATGTAATGGAATGGGCCATGTATTTTGAAGAAATGTGAGATAAAAAAAATGTCAGATGTGCCTATAGCTGAGCTACAGTCTAATAAGTTGAGGATATCTGCTTGTAGGTGAACAGTGTTTTAACAGATGTAAAATGAGTGCCCGTAGGTGAGCAGTGTTACAACAGGTGTAAAATGAGTGCCCGTAGGTGAGCAGTGGTTTAATAGGTGTAAAATGAGTGCCCGGGGTTGAGCAGCATTTTAACACGCTGAAACTGTGCCTGTAGCTGAGTTGAGCGTAATATGCATGCTGACAGCCAAACCACGCGTAAACCAGCGTGATCCATTTGCGCGGAGCTGCGCACCGTGCCAACAAGCTAACTGACGGGCAACGTTGAGCAAGCTGTATCAAAACTTCCTTTACACAGACACACCTCCTAGCCTGTGTAGACAGTCATAAAATATAAAAAGCAATGGCCAGGTTCTAACCCAGGATACCATGCACCATAGTCAAGGTACTGAACCACTAAGCCATGACAGCTGCACTTAGAAATGCAGTAATAGCATATATATAGGAATGAACAGAAAGAGGAGCATGACAAAGCAGGTTTTGTGAAGCTGATACAATTCCAAAATGGCCAATCACAGATAAGTGCGGGAAAAACGTCATATATAAGCCCCATAGGTGGGAATACACAGCATAACCGATTATGGAACCGACTTACAGCCAGGATGTCAGGTGTAGGAGAGGGTAGTTGCTTCCAAGCATAGAGGTGGGGCATTGAGGAGTCCAAATATATGGTTTGGCTCCTCGTCCATAATCATGAGGCCCAACTCATGCAGGGCCAGTTCCTGTGGGGAGCATATAGGGCTGAGGCGTGGGACCGGTTGGCACATGATCTCACCAGTGCCACAGGAATACCAAGGACTGGTGAGCAGGTCAATCACCACCATGCGGACCTGAAGAGATGGAAGCAGGACCAACTGAACCATTGGATCCAGGAGGCCCGGCAAATGCCCAATGCCCCACTACTGAGTAAGTTACATGTAATTATTTATGTAAGAAATTAACCTACCTGATATAATGGAGATGTGTATTCCAATATTACTTCATTTATATTACAGCTGCAGGTGTCCGTTCTGCGAACCGTCGAGCCTATGACGATAGGCTGGTGCGGTTGCACCACCAGGCAGGTCAGTAATTCTCTCCCTGTAACTGTAAATAAATATATAAGTATGACAGTTAGCAAAAGAGTGCAGTGTAGTCACTAATTAATAAAATGTGCAAGTAACAGTGCAAGAGAGTTTGCAAGTATTGCTTGGTTACAAAAATGTGATGCAGCCTGTAATCCAAACATAAAAATGAATCAAGTCTGAAATAAAGATGTCCCACCTGTAATATAATAGTACATAACCTGCAGCAGGCTGAAAAGTACAGCTGCAGAAGCTGAGTAAAACACGTGTGAAATATATCCCTGTTGAAATTCTGAAACATGACATAAGTGAGACTGTTAGAAAGGATTGTTATAACTAAAGGTAAAACATGTCAATAAAGCCTAGAATTAAGTACCATCCTGAACTGTAAAAATAAAACAAGTGAGAGATTGTGAGAAAGAGATATGAATCCACCAATAAAGTAGTAATAACTCCTGAATAAAGTATACTGCAGTCAGTACTTAATGAAATGAATGTGACAGGCAGAACCAAACAGCAACATGTGTTGAAAACAGTACTGCAGCTGGAATGTGTGTCCCAAAATCTGGATATGTTGCTCTCAGTCTGCAATATGCAGATAGTATGGTTGTCTGAAATACCAAACATCCACAGTTGTCTATAGCTATATAAAGCAAATGTAGCAGGATGATGTAGCTGAACAGAGCCAGATATGAATGTGTATGAATAAATATGAAATGTATATTGATGTAGCAGTAACATTCCTATCACCAACCTGAAGTAGTTATCACATAGGAAACTGTAGGCAGACCTGTAGTGTGTATATAACTGCAGCTAGTAGAAATGTACAGCATATGTATAGGTATTTGAAGTTGTTAATTAAATATTTCTTCACCCTACCCTATAACCACAAATAATCCATTCCACGTGAAATGGGTATGTGCATTCACAATTAACACTCCTGGACATCTGTCCTGTTGGTTCATACATATTTGCATGTACGTTGATGCATCTGCCCTGTTCATACATCCAAACCTGATGGCCTGTTGCCATCAATCAACCCTGCATGTTGTTGGATTGGGTATTGCTGTTCAAATTATGCATGTGTTATGCTTGCTGTTCAATGGCTTGAATTTATGGGTGTTTGGTTAATGGGAATACTAATGCATGCTGTTACAACTAATTGTGAATGGTATTGTACACTACTAACCCAAACTGTCATAACATAATGCAAAACATAGGACGACAGGGAAGGCGGGTTCCAGCAGACCCACCTCTCCCACCTCAGCTGGCGAGTGCACCTGGCAGTAGTGCCCAGGCCGGACCCTCCTCCGGTGGCCCTGTGCCACCTGCGGGTGGAAGCACTGCAGGGGATAGGGCTCATCCCCTCTCTGCAAGCGTGGCCGGAGGAGAACATCCACTCACCCTCCGTAGTGTCCAGACTGTGGTGCGTAGGGAAATCCGGCACGCTGTGCTTGGGCCCCTACACCAGCTTGAGGCATGGGTGGCACAACTCATGGGCATGCCTGCTGCCCGGCCTACACAGCCCCCAGCACAGCCCCATCCTGGGCAGTGAAGGCACAGTGGCAACTGCCCATGGGTGGGGATCTCAGTTCCACTGTTGCCATCTGTGGGCTCATGGGCTCGAGATATCCAAACATCCATCCCCATCAATTGTGTAACCCCCCCGCATGTGTCATACACCGCCCCTGTATGCATCTTGTTTGTCTTGTCTGTTAACCTCCCATACCTACCTCCCCAGCTATACCGACTTCCTGTACCTGACATACCACTCTCACCTGAAAAAAAAAAGGGCACTCTGTACCCACAAAAAAATTACGCCCCATACATAGCTGCCCATTTTGCACACATGTCTGCTGGACATGTAAACTGGCAATTACAATTGGCTGTACAACAAGTATTATTGTTGTCCTCACACCTCTCTCAGGGGTGGAAGGTTTCAAATTTCACACCAAATTACAAACATATGCACAGCTGTTGCTGACGAAGAAATGGGCAGCTATGGGCCTTTCCTACATCCCTCCTGCAAAACCCGAGCTTGTTTCCTACTGTCCTACCCTCTTTGTGCCCCTTTTACACCACTTTCCTATCTCCCCATTTTCTTTCTTTCAAAGAAAATAGCTGGTGTGCTGAGAGTAAGCACTTTTAAGCAGTAGTAAGCAGGTGTGCGGTTAAGCGGCAGTGCTTGGCAAGTGACCTCCGCGCAAACCAGCGCTAACCCACTTACAACTGCTTAAAAGTACCTTAGTCACTCTGAATGACAAGGCCTGTAGTTTTCTCAGCAGCAAAATAAAATACCTCCCTCAGTCTTGAACCCAGGACCTTGGAAACACTAGTCTGCATGACTTACCACTAAGCCATGAGTGCTATACAAGAACATTGTGCTGAAAGAAATATATCATACAATAGTAGGAATTAATGTAAAGGGAATATACAAGTCTAGTACACAAAGCATGTCATGTATATTTACTGTCAAATCTAGTGGATTTGTAAAATAGTACTGTGTGCTGAGAAACAATCATGCTAGTTGGTAGCTAATAGGTAATAATGTCACAGTAGCATCTGGCAAGCCACACACATACTCAGAGCAGGATAAACACTGCCATAGTTGAATAGTTAAGAGTTCAGACATAGCAACTGTGACTGGGTTACAGGGATGTCCCTGATGTGAAAACAAATGTCAACTGTGCCCCACTGACACCCTGTCAAATGTACTAACAGTAGGCAGAAAGGTGTAACTACACATGCAATGGTAACTATGACTGACTGAAGGTATGCACCACCTGCATGGCACAAATGGTGTACTAATACATATGCTTGAAATAACCCACAGTCACAACTGCAGAGTATCAGAATATGTCACTGGAGTAACCCACTGCTATGTACCATTCCATGAGGCTGATAAAAGATGCACCAGAGAGTATCTGAGGCCTGCTCAGCAGCATGATCAAATGCCCCTGTAAGTGTCAAGTCCCACACCATGGCCAGACCATACTGCATGCAGTAACACCCTACCACAACAAACACATAGGGAATTGCTGGCCAAACAGATTTAGCAAGCATTACAAGCTGTGAATGTAAATGGAAAATAGGAAAGCCATAGCAACACATTACAGGAAAGACACCTAGCAGGCATACAAGGAGTGAATGTAATGGCCAAATACTGAAGCCATAGCAACAGATTGCAAGAGCCACTGCTATATACCATTTACACCACAATCCCCACAGGAAAGCACACACACCCATATACACAGTATTACTAGTCGTAGGTGTCAGTTTACATACACACGGAGAACAGGACACTGGAGGAAGGAATACTCAGCTTACAGAACAACATGCATTGCAGTGTCTACAACACAGCCTGAAATATGAGAGACATACCAACCCTTTCACTCACAGAACAGTGTCCACAGCAAACCAGCATGGTCCCCACCCTGATAATCTGAAAGGGCTACGCCTACCTAACAGACGCACAGGCCTGTAATCACAGTGAGAACTGCAATCACTACACAACAGGCTGCATGCAATTAGTAAATGCTGGCTAACAATTGGTGCAGAGGCCATCACATGGACATGTGCAGATACCTACAAAAGCATCCTGTACTCCCAGTCCACACATGCAATACTGTCATTGCACCTGCTGGAGGTAGACAGAGAGAGAGAGAGAGAAAACAAAAACAAAGAAAGAAAGAAAGAAAGAAAGAAAGAAAGAAAGAAAGAAAGAAAGAAAGAAAGAGAAAGAAAAAAAAACCTGAAACAACAAAGCAAAGAGGCTGACAGCAGGCCAAGCAACTGCAAGCCTACACAAACAGCTGCAACAAACACAGGTAATGTAAAGTACTACTATAATACTCTACATACTGTGAACCCTCCAGATGTGTTATTGGTCTGTATCTATGTATATGAGGATGTGCATAGTGACGGGGACATACTGAAACTGTCACTGAAGGCTCCACATACATATGTATGTGACGGTAGCTATGTGCACATAGCAATGTAGGTTGTAGTGCAATGTACAAGTAGGTTGTACAGTAATGGGTGTTCAGCAGTATGTTACTGTGTGTATACATATGTGGAACTAAAAGGAGTATATATATATATATATATATATATATATATATATATATATATATATATATATATATAAAACGTATAATGTATGTATATCGAGATATGTATGTATATATATATATATATATATATATATATATATATATATATATATATATATATATATATATATAATATGCATATGTGTATACATAGATAGAGAGGGATGTAAAGATACATAGACAGATATAGTTTCACAGTGGCATAGTTTAGTACTAGGCTATCTGCAGACAGTGTATAGAATAGATTTAGAAACTTGCACCTCTGTATAGTAGTGACACAGTGAAGACCCCTCTACATAATAGCATTAGTTTTCTGTGCCTCTGTCTAGTAGTGGCACAGAGGAGACCCCTGCTGTAAACCTATGATCTCCCATCCACTTGTCAAGAATGCACATGAAGAGTGTCAGTGAGGGTCTCAGCCTAACATGAACTGTGATCCTGTTCCACAGTATGGGAAGCCTCTTAGTGATGGATCTGTCCCTACAGTATGTCCTATTCATATGTGTGCTGAGGTTTAAATCCATAGCTGTTGTGCTTCTGATGGATTTGGATTGTATGAGGTGGAACATGTCCATCACTACCAGATTGAACATGGCCTACTACATCAGGCACAGATCACCCCTACGTAGGCAGTATGCTATGGAATAGAGCATGAGTTACGTTAGCCTGGCAGCATATGACAGTTGTTGCAGACTCTTGATCCTCCTGGTGATGTACTCATGGGGTCCCCCTAGCTGTTGCAAGTGCCAGGTGAGGTACATACCAAATGGGGCATAGTACACAGTCATGGGTCTGATAAGGGAGGAGTATAGGGGTACAATGACCCCTTTTGATGTGGATGTGAATCCCTTCATGATAAGGTGGGCAAGGTAGGAAGTCCATCCAGCCACTTTGGCAATGTGGGTGTCAAATGAGAGATCAGCATTGCACAGTGTCACCAGGTCTCCGATTACTTTGTCTGTACTCAGTGGGTTATTGTCTATGTGATAATATGTAGGTACCCTGTCCGTCCAAGAGGGTATGAGTATACATTACGTGGCATGCAGTGTCAGGCCATGACTCCCCCACCAGTTGTTGGTGTCCATGAGGCCTGTCAGTAGGATGAATGTGTCAGCAGGTGTATCGCCTATGGCGCCTAGTATGCAGTCATCTTTGAACATTGTCAGCCACTACCCTCCCATGTCTGCTTCCACATCTGAGAATGATATGCCGAACATGATCAGTCCCAGGACAGAACCCTGTGGGACACCACATGTGACTGGCTCTGAGTCTGACATGGCACCAGTGAGGTTGACTATAGGGTTTCTATCCGTTAGCTGGTTTGCAACCCATCATGTGACATATGGATTTACATGTCAGCTGTTGATCATGTCTATGATGGCAGAGTGCGGTATTGTGTCGAATGCTGTAGGCAAGTCCAGGTAGGCTGTATGGACCGCTGTGCCCTCAGCAATGGCTGTAGTGACTGATTTGAAAAGGTCAACCATGTTCATAAGGCAGGATCTGCCCTCTACAAAGCCAAACCGTGTGGGATCAAGTGTCTAAGTCCCCAATGTCTCTGTGTATGGGTACCATAATGATCCTTTCCTTAGTGTTGCAGACCAGGCTGGTTAAGCTTATGGGGCGGTAGTTACCAGGGTCTGTAGAGGTGCCTCCTGTGTGGAGTGGGACTACTGTTGCTGTATGTCAGTATCCAGGTACATATGCTGTAGTAAGGCTACGGCTGAATAGCATGTAATGTGCATGTGTAGCTCCTCTTGCAGTTCATGTAGCCTGCAACCTGCAATACCGTTGGGTCCCATTGATGCTGTGTTTACAGCTCCGCTGAGGGTGGTTCCCAGCTGGACATCTGAGATGACAGGGAGGTTACAGTCAGCTGGGATAAGTAATTCCACATGTGTGGGTGAGGGAGGGGAGAAACCTACACTGAACCTGTCTGTCAGACTGTTGGCATTATCTGTGTGTTCAGTGTAGCGTATGTCACTGTGAACTAACTGTGAACACAACTGAGGGTTCCCACCCAAGTGTGTAACATAGCAGAGGAAGGCCTTGTGGTTATCTGTAGTGACCATAGCGATGTCCCTCTCATTGTTGGCCTTGCATGTTTGTACAACAAAACTTATCTTTCTACTACTGCTGATGAGAGATGCCGTAGCTCTATGGAAGTATACTCTGCCGTGCAGTAGCTACCATCTGTTGTTATACAATTTGTTCAATGCTGGGGTCCACCAGACAGGACGCCTGCCCTTGGTGGAGAGGGTCATGGTTTCATTTGTGATTGCATGATCCATGCATTCTTGGAGATGTCTGTAGAAGCATATGTGAGGGTGTCTGCATTGTGGGAAGTGGATTACACTGGCCCAGTGGGCATTAAGGATACCATCTCAGTTATAAGACGTGTAAAGTCGGTATGTGAGAGGTTTCCCACTGTAGTCTTTTGTGTTGTGGGGGAGGTGGGATATGTATATCCAGGGGGATTAGTCTGTGGTCAGATGTGACTAGTGAGGGGTATACTTCCAGTGTGTAGCACATTGTCCCCATGTTTGTGATGATCAGGTCTAGTATATTATCTCCTGTTGTGGGAGAGGTGACTAGCTGTTCCATTGCATTTGACATAGTGAATTCCGGGAACCTTTGGGCTAGGGTGTTTGGGGTAGAATAATGCACCCAGTGTATGTTAGGGTAGTCGCACTATCCCAATATGATGGTGTGTGGTGGGACATTCATATCCTCCAATGTCTACAGGAAGGCTGACTGTGGTCCCTGAGATTGAGAGAGTGGTCTGTAACATGCTACCAGTTGTATAGTAGGTGTGCCTATGGTTATCTGCACCTGGATGGTCTGTGATGCTTCATGTGTTGCCACTAACCTGGAGCTGTGTGTGTCCTCCATGAATATGGACACACCCCCTCCATTTTTGTTTTGTCCCGAGTCCTGGGGCCAAAACGCATGATACGGGGTATAACCTGGTACCGCTGGTGTGCTCTCAGGAGCCTTGAACCAGGTTCTCACTTACTGCACAGACATCGAGATTGGTAGAATATGTATGTACAGATATATGTAATACACACATACATATATAGATATCTGTAGAGACTTATACATATACAGATAGATCTGACTGACAACAGATATGTCTGTATATGACTATCTCTCACTCTCTGTCCCACTCCCTCACACTCACACTCACCCTGTGTCTCTCTCTCACTCTCTCCCCACATCTATATGTATATATCTACATCTATATATACATATTATATATACATATATACAAACAGATATATATCCATATACAGATATAAATATATCAATAAATATATATACATATATATATACATATATAGACTATGTGAGGCACATGTGTGCAGATGTCTTGCTACAGGTGCCTGGTGTCACAGGCATGGAGTGAACACCAGTGTGGATACTGGAGTACCATACCCCATTCAAAAACACTGACACCAGTAACCACCACATATGTACATGCCTGCCCACCACTGCATGTGTCAGGGGGGAACAGGGTCAACAAGTGTACAATAGGCCCCACATCGATATACACAGTGGCACACTAGTCCTGTAATACCTGTACATGGAATGTGTCAGCGGACATGGTGTGTCAGCTATGGACATGTAGGTCACTGTACCCTCCACACCCCACAATGTCCTACACGGTATGTACCTCCCATGACAGACTCTTACTGGTACAGTTTTAGATGGGTGGACAGCTCATGCCTGGGCAACTTATGCCATATTCATTATTATTTCTTACTCTCTCAGATACTCACTGGTACAGATTTACCTGGGTGGACAGTTCATGCCTGCGCTACATGTGCCATATTCATTATTAGTACATACTGTTTATGACTCTCACTGGTACAGTTTTAGATGGGTGGACAGTTCATGCCGGTGCTACCTGTGCCATATTCAGTATTAGTACATACTCTCTCAGACTCTCACTGGTACAATTTTAGATGGGTAGATAGCTCATGTCTAAGCTACCTATGTCGTATTCATTATTAGTATGTACTCTCTTTGACTGTCACTGGTACAGTTTTAGATGGGTAGACAGCTTATGTCTAAGCTACCTATGTCGTATTCATTATTAGTATGTACTCTCACTCTCACTGGTACAGTTTTAGATGGTTGGACAGGTCATGCTTGGGCTACCTATGGCATATTCATTATTAGTGCATACTCTCTCAAACACTCACTGGTACAGTTTTAAATGGGTGGACAACTCATGTGTAAGCTATCAATGCCTTATTTATTATTAGTACACACATTCTCAGACTCTCATTCATACAGTTTTAGATGGGTGGACAGCTCATCCCTAAGCTACATGTGCCATATTCATTATTATTACATAATCTGCCAGAATCTCACTGGTGCAGTTTTTGATGGGTGGACAGCTCAAGCCTATGTTACCTGTGCCATATTCATTATTAGTACATAGTCTCTCATGCTCTCACTGGTACAGTTTTAGATGGTTGGACAGGTCATGCTTGGGCTACCTATGGCATATTCATTATTAGTTCATACTTTCTCAGATTCTCTCTGCTACAGTTTTAGATGGGTTGACAGTTCATGCTTGCACTACCTGTGCCATATTCATTGTTAGTACATAGTCTCTATGACTCTCACTGGTACTGTTTTAGATGGGTGGACAGCTCATGCCTGGGCTACCCATGCCATATTCAGTATTAGTATATACTCTGAATGACACTCACCGGTAAAGTTTTAGATGGGTAGACAGCTCATGCCTAAGCTACCGGTGCCATATTCATTATTAGTACATAATCTATCCGCCTCTCACTGGTACAGTTTTAGATGTGTGAACAGCCCATGTGTAAGCTACCTATGTCATGTTCACTATTAGTACATAGTCTCTCAGAATTTCACTAATACAGTTTTAGATGGGTGGACAGCTCATGCTTGTACTACCAGTGCCATATTCATTATTAGTTTATACTCTCTATGACTCTCACTGGTACAGTTTTAGAAGGGTGTACAGCTCATGGCTAAGCTACCTATGCCATATTCAGTATTAGAACATACTCTCTGAGTCTCACTGGTACAGTTTAGACAAGTGGGCAGGTCATACCTGCACTACCTTTGCCATGTTCATTATTAGTTCATACACTCTCATACACTCACTGGTACAGTTTTAGATGGGTGGACAGCTCATGGCTAAGCTACCTATGTCATATATATTATTAGCACATATTCTCTCCGACTCTCACTCATACAGTTTTAGATGGGTGGACAGCTCGTCCCTAAGCTACCTGCACCATATTCATTATTATTACATCATCTCTCAGACTCTCTTTGGTACAGTTTTAGATGGGTGGACAACTCATGCTTGTGCTACATGTGCCATATTCATTATTAGTACATACGCTCCCAGACTCTCACTGGCACAGTTTTAAATATGTGGACAACTCATGCCTAAGCTGCCTGTGCCGTATTCATTATTAGTACATCCTCTCTCAGTCTCTCACTGGTACAGTTTTAGATGGGTGGACAGCTCATGCCTGAACTACCAGTGCCATATTCATTATTAGTTCATACTCTCTATGACTCTCACTGGTATAGTTTTAGATGGGTAGACAGCTCGTTCATAAGCTGTGTGTGTCATATTCATTATTACTGCATAGTCTCTATGACTCTCACTGGTACAGTTTTAGATGGTGGGACAGCTCATGCTTGGGCTACCTACGCCATATTCATTATTAGTTCATACTCTCTGAAATTCTCACTGGTACAGTTTTATCTGGGTGGACAGCTCATGCCTAAGCTATGTGTGCCATATTCATTATTACAACATACTCTCTATGACTCTCACTGGTACCATTTTAGATGGGTGGACAGCTCATGCCTGAACTACCAGTGCCATATTCATTATTAGTTCATACTCTCTATGACTCTCACTGGTATAGTTTTAGATGGGTAGACAGCTCGTTCATAAGCTGTGTGTGTCATATTCATTATTACTGCATAGTCTCTATGACTCTCACTGGTACAGTTTTAGATGGTGGGACAGCTCATGCTTGGGCTACCTATGCCATATTCATTATTAGTTCATACTCTCTCAAATTCTCACTGGTACAGTTTTATCTGGGTGGACAGCTCATGCCTAAGCTATGTGTGCCATATTCATTATTACAACATACTCTCTATGACTATCACTGGTACCATTTTAGATGGGTGGACAGCTCATGCCTGCACTACCAGTGCCATATTCATTATTAGTTCATGCTCTCTATGACTCTCACTGGTACAATTTTAGATGGGTGGACAGCTCATGCCTAAGCTGTGTGTGCCATATTCATTATTACAACATACTCTCTATGACTCCCATTGGTACCATTTTAGATGGGTGGAAAGCTCATGCCTGCATTACCTATGCCATATTCATTATTAGTAGATAGTCTCTATGAATCTCACTGGTACTGTTTTAGATGGGTGGAAAGCTCATGCCTAGGCTACCTATGCCCTATTCATTATTAATACATGTTCTCTCAGAATCTCACTGGTACAGTTTTAGATGGATGGAAACGTCATGCCTGGGCTACCCACACCATATTCATTATTAGTTCATACTCTCTCAGATTCTCAATGTTACAGTTTTAGTTGGGTGGACAGCTCATGCCAAAGCTATTTCTGCCATATTCATTATTACAACATACTCTTTATGACTCTCACTGATACAGTTTTAGATGGGTGGACAGCTCATGCCTGTACTATCTGTGCCATATTCATTATTAGTTTATACTCTCTCACTCTCTCCCTGGTAGAGTTTTACATGGGTGGACAGCTGATGCCTGGGCTACCTATGCCATATTCATTGTTAGTTCATCTTCTCACAGACTCTCAATGGTACAGTTTTAGATGGGTGGCCCACTTACGCCTGAGCTATATGTGCCATATTTATTATTAGTACATACTCTATGTCTCTCTCACTAGTAAAGTTTTAGATGGATGGACAGCTCAGGCATGCACTACCTATTACATATTCATTATTAGTTCATACTCTGTATTACTCTCACTGGTACAGTTTTAGATGAGTGGATAACTCATGACTGAGCTATCTATGCCATATTCAGTATTAGTACATACTCTCTCAGACTCGCACTCTACATTTTTAGATCAATGGGCAGCTAATGCCTAAGCTACCTGTGCCATATTCATTATTAGTAAATATGTCTCAGACTCTTACTGTTACAGTTTTATATGGGTGGACAGCTCATGCCTGAGCTACCTGTGACATATTCATTATTAGTACAAACTCTCTCAGACTCTCACTGGTACAGTTGTAGATGGATGGACAGTTCATGCCTGCACTACCTGTGCCATATTCATTATTAGTACATAGTCTCTCATGCTCTCACTGGTACAGTTTTAGATGGTTGGACAGGTCATGCTTGGGCTACCTATGGCATATTCATTATTAGTTCATACTTTCTCAGATTCTCTCTGCTACAGTTTTAGATGGGTTGACAGTTCATGCTTGCACTACCTGTGCCATATTCTTTGTTAGTACATAGTCTCTATGACTCTCACTGGTACTGTTTTAGATGGGTGGACAGCTCATGCCTGGGCTACCCATGCCATATTCAGTATTAGTATATACTCTGAATGACACTCACGGTAAAGTTTTAGATGGGTAGACAGCTCATGCCTAAGCTACCGGTGCCATATTCATTATTAGTACATAAGCTCTCACTGGTACAGTTTTAGATGTGTGAACAGCCCATGTGTAAGCTACCTATGTCATGTTCACTATTAGTACATAGTCTCTCAGACTTTCACTAATACAGTTTTAGATGGGTGGACAGCTCATGCTTGCACTACCAGTGCCATATTCATTATTAGTTTATACTCTCTATGACTCTCACTGGTACAGTTTTAGAAGGGTGTACAGCTCATGGCTAAACTACCTATGCCATATTCAGTATTAGTACATACTCTCTGAGTCTCACTGGTACAGTTTAGACAAGTGGGCAGGTCATACCTGCACTACCTGTGCCATGTTCATTATTAGTACATACACTCTCATACACTCACTGGTACAGTTTTAGATGGGTGGACAGCTCATGGCTAAGCTACCTATGTCATATATATTATTAGCACATATTCTCTCAGACTCTCACTCATACAGTTTTAGATGGGTGGACAGCTCGTCCCTAAGCTACCTGCACCATATTCATTATTATTACATCATCTCTCAGACTCTCTTTGGTACAGTTTTAGATGGGTGGACAACTCATGCTTGTGCTACATGTGCCATATTCATTATTAGTACATACTCCCAGACTCTCACTGGTACAGTTTTAATATGTGGACAACTCATGCCTAAGCTGCCTGTGCCGTATTCATTATTAGTACATCCTCTCTCAGTCTCTCACTGGTACAGTTTTAGATGGGTGGACAGCTCATGCCTGAACTACCAGTGCCATATTCATTATTAGTTCATACTCTATGACTCTCACTGGTATAGTTTTAGATGGGTAGACAGCTCGTTCATAAGCTGTGTGTGTCATATTCATTATTACTGCATAGTCTCTATGACTCTCACTGGTACAGTTTTAGATGGTGGGACAGCTCATGCTTGGGCTACCTATGCCATATTCATTATTAGTTCATACTCTCTCAAATTCTCACTGGTACAGTTTTATCTGGGTGGACAGCTCATGCCTAAGCTATGTGTGCCATATTCATTATTACAACATACTCTCTATGACTATCACTGGTACCATTTTAGATGGGTGGACAGCTCATGCCTGCACTACCAGTGCCATATTCATTATTAGTTCATGCTCTCTATGACTCTCACTGGTACAGTTTTAGATGGGTGGACAGCTCATGCCTAAGCTGTGTGTGCCATATTCATTATCACAACATACTCTCTATGACTCCCATTGGTACCATTTTAGATGGGTGGAAAGCTCATGCCTGCATTACCTATGCCATATTCATTATTAGTAGATAGTCTCTATGAATCTCACTGGTACTGTTTTAGATGGGTGGAAAGCTCATGCCTAGGCTACCTATGCCCTATTCATTATTAATACATGTTCTCTCAGAATCTCACTGGTACAGTTTTAGATGGATGGAAACGTCATGCCTGGGCTACCCACACCATATTCATTATTAGTTCATACTCTCTCAGATTCTCAATGTTACAGTTTTAGTTGGGTGGACAGCTCATGCCAAAGCTATTTCTGCCATATTCATTATTACAACATACTCTTTATGACTCTCACTGATACAGTTTTAGATGGAGGACAGCTCATGCCTGTACTATCTGTGCCATATTCATTATTAGTTTATACTCTCTCACTCTCTCCCTGGTAGAGTTTCACATGGGTGGACAGCTGATGCCTGGGCTACCTATGCCATATTCATTGTTAGTTCATCCTCTCACAGACTCTCAATGGTACAGTTTTAGATGGGTGGCCCACTTACGCCTGAGCTATATGTGCCATATTTATTATTAGTACATACTCTATGTCTCTCTCACTAGTAAAGTTTTAGATGGATGGACAGCTCAGGCATGCACTACCTATTACATATTCATTATTAGTTCATACTCTGTATTACTCTCACTGGTACAGTTTTAGATGAGTGGATAACTCATGACTGAGCTATCTATGCCATATTCAGTATTAGTACATACTCTCTCAGACTCGCACTCTACATTTTTAGATCAATGGGCAGCTAATGCCTAAGCTACCTGTGCCATATTCATTATTAGTAAATATGTCTCAGACTCTTACTGGTACAGTTTTATATGGGTGGACAGCTCATGCCTGAGCTACCTGTGACATATTCATTATTAGTACAAACTCTCTCAGACTCTCACTGGTACAGTTGTAGATGGATGGACAGTTCATGCCTGCACTACCTGTGCCATATTCATTATTAGTACATAGTCTCTCATGCTCTCACTGGTACAGTTTTAGATGGTTGGACAGGTCATGCTTGGGCTACCTATGGCATATTCATTATTAGTTCATACTTTCTCAGATTCTCTCTGCTACAGTTTTAGATGGGTTGACAGTTCATGCTTGCACTACCTGTGCCATATTCTTTGTTAGTACATAGTCTCTATGACTCTCACTGGTACTGTTTTAGATGGGTGGACAGCTCATGCCTGGGCTACCCATGCCATATTCAGTATTAGTATATACTCTGAATGACACTCACCGGTAAAGTTTTAGATGGGTAGACAGCTCATGCCTAAGCTACCGGTGCCATATTCATTATTAGTACATAAGCTCTCACTGGTACAGTTTTAGATGTGTGAACAGCCCATGTGTAAGCTACCTATGTCATGTTCACTATTAGTACATAGTCTCTCAGACTTTCACTAATACAGTTTTAGATGGGTGGACAGCTCATGCTTGCACTACCAGTGCCATATTCATTATTAGTTTATACTCTCTATGACTCTCACTGGTACAGTTTTAGAAGGGTGTACAGCTCATGGCTAAACTACCTATGCCATATTCAGTATTAGTACATACTCTCTGAGTCTCACTGGTACAGTTTAGACAAGTGGGCAGGTCATACCTGCACTACCTGTGCCATGTTCATTATTAGTACATACACTCTCATACACTCACTGGTACAGTTTTAGATGGGTGGACAGCTCATGGCTAAGCTACCTATGTCATATATATTATTAGCACATATTCTCTCAGACTCTCACTCATACAGTTTTAGATGGGTGGACAGCTCGTCCCTAAGCTACCTGCACCATATTCATTATTATTACATCATCTCTCAGACTCTCTTTGGTACAGCTTTAGATGGGTGGACAACTCATGCTTGTGCTACATGTGCCATATTCATTATTAGTACATACGCTCCCAGACTCTCACTGGTACAGTTTTAAATATGTGGACAACTCATGCCTAAGCTGCCTGTGCCGTATTCATTATTAGTACATCCTCTCAGTCTCTCACTGGTACAGTTTTAGATGGGTGGACAGCTCATGCCTGAACTACCAGTGCCATATTCATTATTAGTTCATACTCTCTATGACTCTCACTGGTATAGTTTTAGATGGGTAGACAGCTCGTTCATAAGCTGTGTGTCATATTCATTATTACTGCATAGTCTCTATGACTCTCACTGGTACAGTTTTAGATGGTGGGACAGCTCATGCTTGGGCTACCTATGCCATATTCATTATTAGTTCATACTCTCTCAAATTCTCACTGGTACAGTTTTATCTGGGTGGACAGCTCATGCCTAAGCTATGTGTGCCATATTCATTATTACAACATACTCTATGACTATCACTGGTACCATTTTAGATGGGTGGACAGCTCATGCCTGCACTACCAGTGCCATATTCATTATTAGTTCATGCTCTCTATGACTCTCACTGGTACAGTTTTAGATGGGTGGACAGCTCATGCCTAAGCTGTGTGTGCCATATTCATTATCACAACATACTCTCTATGACTCCCATTGGTACCATTTTAGATGGGTGGAAAGCTCATGCCTGCATTACCTATGCCATATTCATTATTAGTAGATAGTCTCTATGACTCTCACTGGTACTGTTTTAGATGGGTGGAAAGCTCATGCCTAGGCTACCTATGCCCTATTCATTATTAATACATGCTCTCTCAGAATCTCACTGGTACAGTTTTAGATGGATGGAAACCTCATGCCTGGGCTACCTACACCATATTCATTATTAGTTCATACTCTCTCAGATTCTCAATGTTACAGTTTTAGTTGGGTGGACAGCTCATGCCAAAGCTATTTCTGCCATATTCATTATTACAACATACTCTTTATGACTCTCACTGATACAGTTTTAGATGGGTGGACAGCTCATGCCTGTACTATCTGTGCCATATTCATTATTAGTTCATACTCTCTCACTCTCCTGGTAGAGTTTGAGATGGGTGGACAGCTGAGGCCTGGGCTACCTATGCCATATTCATTGTTAGTTCATCCTCTCACAGACTCTCAATGGTACAGTTTTAGATGGGTGGCCCACTTATGCCTGAGCTATATGTGCCATATTTATTATTAGTACATACTCTATGTCTCTCACTAGTAAAGTTGTAGATGGATGGACAGCTCAGGCATGCACTACCTATTCCATATTCATTATTAGTTCATACTCTGTATTACTCTCACTGGTACAGTTTTAGATGAGTGGATAACTCATGACTGAGCTATCTATGCCATATTCAGTATTAGTACATACTCTCTCCGACTTGCACTCTACATTTTAGATCAATGGGCAGCTAATGCCTAAGCTACCTGTGCCATATTCATTATTAGTAAATATGTCTCAGACTCTTACTGGTACAGTTTTATATGGGTGGACAGCTCATGCCTGAGCTACCTGTGCCATATTCATTGTTAGTATATACTGTCTCAGACTCTCACTGTTACAGTTTTACTTACCTGGACTGCTCATGCCTGAGCTACCTGTGCCATATTCAGTATTAGTACATACTCTCCCAACAGTTTTAGATAGGTGGAGAGCTGATGCCTGCTACGTGCCATATTCAGTATTAGTACAAACCCTCTCAGACTCTCGCTTGTACAGTTTTAGATGGGTGGCCAGCACATGCCTTGGCTACTTATGCCTTATTTGTTATTATAACATAGCCTCTCAGACCTCACCGGTACAGTTTTAGATGGGTGGACAGCTCATACCTTTGTTACCTGTGCCATATTCATTATTAGAACATACTCTATGAGACTCTTACTTGTATAGTGTTAGGTGGGTGGACAGCTCATGCCTGCACTACCTGTGCCATATTCATTATTAGTACATACTGTATCAGACTCTCACTTGCACAGTTTTAGATGCCTGGACAACTCATGTCTGAGCTACCTGTGCCATATTCATTATTAGTACAAACTCTCTCAGACTCTCACTGGTACAGTTTTAGATGGTTGGAAAACTCATGCCTGCACTACCTGTGACATATTCATTATTAGTACAAACTCTCTCAGACTCTCACTGGTACAGTTTTAGATGGATGGACAGTTCATGCCTGCACTACCTGTGCCATATTCATTATTAGTACATAGTCTCTCAGACTCTCACTGGTACAGTTTTAGATGGGTGGACAACTCATGCCTAAGCTACCTGTGCCATATTCATTATTAGTACAAACTCTCTCAGATTCTCACTAGTACAATTTTAGATGGGTGGACAGCTCATGCCTAAGCTACCTATGCCATATATATTATTAGCACATATTCTCTCAGACTCTCACTCATACAGTTTTAGATGAGTGGACAGCTCATCCTAAGCTACCTGTGCCATATTCATTATTATTACATCATCTCTCAGACTTTCTTTGGTACAGTTTTAGATGAGTGGACAACTCATGCTTAGCTACATGTGCCATATTCATTATTAGCACATACTCCCCAGACTCTCACTGGTACAGTTTTAAATATGTGGACAACTCATGCCTAAGCTACCTGTGCCATATTCATTATTAGTAAATCCTCTCTCAGTCTCACTGGTACAGTTTTAGATGAGTGGATAGCTCATGCCTGCACTACCAGTGCCATATTCATTATTAGTTCATACTCTCTATGACTCTCACTGGTAAGTTTTAGATGGGTGGACAGCTCATCCCTAAGCTGTGTGTGCCATATTCATTATTAGTACATAATCTGTCAGATTCTCTCTGGTATTGTTTTAGATTGGTAGACAGCTCATTCATAAGCTGTGTGTGTCATATTCATTATTACTGCATAGTCTCTATGACTCTCACTGGTACCATTTTAGATGGATGGACAGTTGGGCCTGTGCTACCTGTGCCATATTCATTATTAGTACATACTCTCTCAGACTCTCACTGGTACAGTTTTAGATGGTTGGAAAGCTCATGCATGGGCTAAATATGCCATATTCATTATTAGTTCATACTCTGTCAGATTCTCACTGGTACAGTTTTATCTGGGTGGACAGCTCATGCCTAAGCTATGTGTGCCATATTCATTATTACAACATACTCTCTATGACTCTCACTGGTACCATTTTAGATGGGTGGACAGCTCATGCCTGCACTACCAGTGCCATATTCATTATTAGTTCATGCTCTCTATGACTCTCACTGGTAAAGTTTTAGATGGGTGGACAGCTCATGCCTAAGCTGTGTGTGCCATATTCATTATTACAACATACTCTCTATGACTCCCACTGGTATCATTTTAGATGGGTGGAAAGCTCATGCCTGCATTACCTATGCCATATTCATTATTAGTAGATAGTCTCTATGACTCTCACTGGTACTGTTTTAGATGGGTGGAGAGCTCATGCCTAGGCTACCTATGCCCTATTCATTATTAATACATGCTCTCTCAGAATCTCACTGGTACAGTTTTAGATGGATGGAAACCTCATGCCTGGGCTACCTACACTATATTCATTATTAGTTCATACTCTCTCAGATTCTCAATGTTACAGTTTTAGTTGGGTGGACAGCTCATGTCAAAGCTATTTTTGCCATATTCATTATTACAACATACTCTTTATGACTCTCACTGATACAGTTTTAGATGGGTGGACAGCTCATGCCTGCACTATCTGTGCCATATTCATTATTAGTTCATACTCTCTCAGACTCTCCCTGGTAGAGTTTTACATGTGTGGACAGCTGATGCCTGGGCTACCTATGCCATACTCAGTATTAGTACGTACTCTCTCAGACTTTCACTGGAACAGTTATAGATGGGTGGACAGGTCATGCCTAAGCTACCTATGCCATATTCATTATTAGCACATATTCAGACTCTCACTGGTGCAGTTTTAGATGGGTGGACAGCTCATGCCTGTACTGCCTATGCCATATTCATTGTTAGTTCATACTCTCACAGACTCTCAATGGTACAGTTTTAGATGGGTGGCCCACTTATGCCTGAGCTATATGTGCCATATTTATTATTAGTACATACTCTATGTCTCTCTCACTGATACAGTTTTAGATGGATGGACAGCTCAGGCATGCACTACCTATTCCATATTCATTATTAGTTCATACTCTGTATTACTCTCACTGGTACAGTTTTAGATGAGTGGATAACTCATGACTGAGCTATCTATGCCATATTCAGTATTAGTACATACTCTCAGACTGCACTCTACATTTTTAGATCAATGGGCAGTTAATGCCTAAGCTACCTGTGCCATATTCATTATTAGTAAATATGTCTCAGACTCTCACTGGTACAGTTTTATATGGGTGGATAGCTCATGCCTGAGCTACCTGTGCCATATTCATTGTTAGTATATACTGTCTCAGACTCTCACGGTTACAGTTTTACTTGCCTGGACTGCTCATGTCTGAGCTACCTGTACCATATCCAGTATTAGTACATACTCTCCCTACAGTTTTAGATAGCTGGAGAGCTGATGCCTGCGCTATGTGTGCCATATTCAGTATTAGTACAAACCCTCTCAGACTCTCGCTTGTACAGTTTTAAATGGGTGGCCAGCACATGCCTTGGCTACTTATGCCTTATTTGTTATTATAACATACCCCCCTCAGATCTCACTGGTACAGTTTTAGATGGGTGGACAGCTCATGCCTGTGCTACCTGTGCCATATTCAGTATTAGTACATACTCTCTGTGACTCTCACTGGTACAGTTTTTGATGGGTGGACAGCTCATGCCTTTGTTACCTGTGCCATTTTTATTATTAGAACATACACTCTGAGACTCTTACTTGTATAGTGTTAGGTGGGTGGACAGCTCATGCTTGCACTACCTGTGCCATATTCATTATTAGTACATAATCTATCCGACTCTCACTGGTAATAGTTTTAGATGTGTGAACAGCCCATGTGTAAGCTACCTATGTCATGTTCACTATTAGTACATAGTCTCTCAGACTTTCACTAATACAGTTTTAGATGGGTGGACAGCTCATGCTTGTACTACCAGTGCCATATTCATTATTAGTTTATACTCTCTATGACTCTCACTGGTACAATTTTAGAAGGGTGTACAGCTCATGGCTAAGCTACCTATGCCATATTCAGTATTAGAACATACTCTCTGAGTCTCACTGGTACAGTTTAGACAAGTGGGCAGGTCATACCTGCACTACCTGTGCCATGTTCATTATTAGTACATACACTCTCATACACTCACTGGTACAGTTTTAGATGGGTGGACAGCTCATGGCTAAGCTACCTATGTCATATATATTATTAGCACATATTCTCTCAGACTCTCACTCATACAGTTTTAGATGGGTGGACAGCTCGTCCCTAAGCTACCTGCACCATATTCATTATTATTACATCATCTCTCAGACTCTCTTTGGTACAGTTTTAGATGGGTGGACAACTCATGCTTGTGCTACATGTGCCATATTCATTATTAGTACATACTCCCAGACTCTCACTGGCACAGTTTTAAATATGTGGACAACTCATGCCTAAGCTGCCTGTGCTGTATTCATTATTAGTACATCCTCTCTCAGTCTCTCACTGGTACAGTTTTAGATGGGTGGACAGCTCATGCCTGAACTACCAGTGCCATATTCATTATTAGTTCATACTCTCTATGACTCTCACTTGTATAGTTTTAGATGGGTAGACAGCTCGTTCATAAGCTGTGTGTGTCATATTCATTATTACTGCATAGTCTCTATGACTCTCACTGGTACAGTTTTAGATGGGTAGACAGCTTATGTCTAAGCTACCTATGTCGTATTCATTATTAGTATGTACTCTCACTCTCACTGGTACAGTTTTAGATGGTTGGACAGGTCATGCTTGGGCTACCTATGGCATATTCATTATTAGTGCATACACTGAGTCTCACTGGTACAGTTTAGACAAGTGGACAGCTCATGCCTGCACTATACATGTGCCATGTTCATTATTAGTGCATACTCTCTCAAACACTCACTGGTACAGTTTTAGATGGGTGGACAACTCATGTGTAAGCTATCAATGCCTTATTTATTATTAGTACACACATTCTCAGACTCTCATTCATACAGTTTTAGATGGGTGGACAGCTCATCCCTAAGCTACATGTGCCATATTCATTATTATTACATAATCTGCCAGAATCTCACTGGTGCAGTTTTTGATGGGTGGACAGCTTAAGCCTATGTTACCTGTGCCATATTCATTATTAGTACATAGTCCCTCATGCTCTCACTGGTACAGTTTTAGATGGTTGGACAGGTCATGCTTGGGCTACCTATGGCATATTCATTATTAGTTCATACTTTCTCAGATTCTCTCTGCTACAGTTTTAGATGGGTTGACAGTTCATGCTTGCACTACCTGTGCCATATTCATTGTTAGTACATAGTCTCTATGACTCTCACTGGTACTGTTTTAGATGGGTGGACAGCTCATGCCTGGGCTACCCATGCCATATTCAGTATTAGTATATACTCTGAATGACACTCACCGGTAAAGTTTTAGATGGGTAGACAGCTCATGCCTAAGCTACTGGTGCCATATTCATTATTAGTACATAATCTATCCGACTCTCACTGGTACAGTTTTAGATGTGTGAACAGCCCATGTGTAAGCTACCTATGTCATGTTCACTATTAGTACATAGTCTCTCAGAATTTCACTAATACAGTTTTAGATGGGTGGACAGCTCATGCTTGTACTACCAGTGCCATATTCATTATTAGTTTATACTCTCTATGACTCTCACTGGTACAGTTTTAGAAGGGTGTACAGCTCATGGCTAAGCTACCTATGCCATATTCAGTATTAGAACATACTCTCTGAGTCTCACTGGTACAGTTTAGACAAGTGGGCAGGTCATACCTGCACTACCTGTGCCATGTTCATTATTAGTTCATACACTCTCATACAGTCACTGGTACAGTTTTAGATGGGTGGACAGCTCATGGCTAAGCTACCTATGTCATATATATTATTTGCACATATTCTCTCAGACTCTCACTCATACAGTTTTAGATGGGTGGACAGCTCGTCCCTAAGCTACCTGCACCATATTCATTATTATTACATCATCTCTCAGACTCTCTTTGGTACAGTTTTAGATGGGTGGACAACTCATGCTTGTGCTACATGTGCCATATTCATTATTAGTACATACGCTCCCAGACTCTCACTGGTACAGTTTTAAATATGTGGACAACTCATGCCTAAGCTGCCTGTGCCGTATTCATTATTAGTACATCCTCTCTCAGTCTCTCACTGGTACAGTTTTAGATGGGTGGACAGCTCATGCCTGAACTACCAGTGCCATATTCATTATTAGTTCATACTCTATGACTCTCACTGGTATAGTTTTAGATGGGTAGACAGCTCGTTCATAAGCTGTGTGTGTCATATTCATTATTACTGCATAGTCTCTATGACTCTCACTGGTACAGTTTTAGATGGTGGGACAGCTCATGCTTGGGCTACCTATGCCATATTCATTATTAGTTCATACTCTCTCAAATTCTCACTGGTACAGTTTTATCTGGGTGGACAGCTCATGCCTAAGCTATGTGTGCCATATTCATTATTACAACATACTCTCTATGACTATCACTGGTACCATTTTAGATGGGTGGACAGCTCATGCCTGCACTACCAGTGCCATATTCATTATTAGTTCATGCTCTCTATGACTCTCACTGGTACAGTTTTAGATGGGTGGACAGCTCATGCCTAAGCTGTGTGTGCCATATTCATTATCACAACATACTCTCTATGACTCCCATTGGTACCATTTTAGATGGGTGGAAAGCTCATGCCTGCATTACCTATGCCATATTCATTATTAGTAGATAGTCTCTATGACTCTCACTGGTACTGTTTTAGATGGGTGGAAAGCTCATGCCTAGGCTACCTATGCCCTATTCATTATTAATACATGCTCTCAGAATCTCACTGGTACAGTTTTAGATGGATGGAAACCTCATGCCTGGGCTACCTACACCATATTCATTATTAGTTCATACTCTCTCAGATTCTCAATGTTACAGTTTTAGTTGGGTGGACAGCTCATGCCAAAGCTATTTCTGCCATATTCATTATTACAACATACTCTTTATGACTCTCACTGATACAGTTTTAGATGGGTGGACAGCTCATGCCTGTACTATCTGTGCCATATTCATTATTAGTTCATACTCTCTCACTCTCTCCCTGGTAGAGTTTTACATGGGTGGACAGCTGATGCCTGGGCTACCTATGCCATATTCATTGTTAGTTCATCCTCTCACAGACTCTCAATGGTACAGTTTTAGATGGGTGGCCCACTTATGCCTGAGCTATATGTGCCATATTTATTATTAGTACATACTCTATGTCTCTCTCACTAGTAAAGTTGTAGATGGATGGACAGCTCAGGCATGCACTACCTATTCCATATTCATTATTAGTTCATACTCTGTATTACTCTCACTGGTACAGTTTTAGATGAGTGGATAACTCATGACTGAGCTATCTATGCCATATTCAGTATTAGTACATACTCTCTCCGACTTGCACTCTACATTTTTAGATCAATGGGCAGCTAATGCCTAAGCTACCTGTGCCATATTCATTATTAGTAAATATGTCTCAGACTCTTACTGGTACAGTTTTATATGGGTGGACAGCTCATGCCTGAGCTACCTGTGCCATATTCATTGTTAGTATATACTGTCTCAGACTCTCACTGTTACAGTTTTACTTGCCTGGACTGCTCATGCCTGAGCTACCTGTGCCATATTCAGTATTAGTACATACTCTCCCAACAGTTTTAGATAGGTGGAGAGCTGATGCCTCTACGTGTGCCATATTCAGTATTAGTACAAACCCTCTCAGACTCTCGCTTGTACAGTTTTAGATGGGTGGCCAGCACATGCCTTGGCTACTTATGCCTTATTTGTTATTATAACATAGCCTCTCAGACCTCACCGGTACAGTTTTAGATGGGTGGACAGCTCATACCTTTGTTACCTGTGCCATATTCATTATTAGAACATACTCTATGAGACTCTTACTTGTATAGTGTTAGGTGGGTGGACAGCTCATGCCTGCACTACCTGTGCCATATTCATTATTAGTACATACTGTATCAGACTCTCACTTGCACAGTTTTAGATGCCTGGACAACTCATGTCTGAGCTACCTGTGCCATATTCATTATTAGTACAAACTCTCTCAGACACTCACTGGTACAGTTTTAGATGGTTGGAAAACTCATGCCTGCACTACCTGTGACATATTCATTATTAGTACAAACTCTCTCAGACTCTCACTGGTACAGTTTTAGATGGATGGACAGTTCATGCCTGCACTACCTGTGCCATATTCATTATTAGTACATAGTCTCTCAGACTCTCACTGGTACAGTTTTAGATGGGTGGACAACTCATGCCTAAGCTACCTGTGCCATATTCATTATTAGTACAAACTCTCTCAGATTCTCACTAGTACAATTTTAGATGGGTGGACAGCTCATGCCTAAGCTACCTATGCCATATATATTATTAGCACATATTCTCTCAGACTCTCACTCATACAGTTTTAGATGAGTGGACAGCTCATCCCTAAGCTACCTGTGCCATATTCATTATTATTACATCATCTCTCAGACTTTCTTTGGTACAGTTTTAGATGAGTGGACAACTCATGCTTGCGCTACATGTGCCATATTCATTATTAGCACATACGCTCCCAGACTCTCACTGGTACAGTTTTAAATATGTGGACAACTCATGCCTAAGCTACCTGTGCCATATTCATTATTAGTAAATCCTCTCTCAGTCTCTCACTGGTACAGTTTTAGATGAGTGGATAGCTCATGCCTGCACTACCAGTGCCATATTCATTATTAGTTCATACTCTCTATGACTCTCACTGGTAAGTTTTAGATGGGTGGACAGCTCATCCCTAAGCTGTGTGTGCCATATTCATTATTAGTACATAATCTGTCAGATTCTCTCTGGTATTGTTTTAGATTGGTAGACAGCTCATTCATAAGCTGTGTGTGTCATATTCATTATTACTGCATAGTCTCTATGACTCTCACTGGTACCATTTTAGATGGATGGACAGTTCGGGCCTGTGCTACCTGTGCCATATTCATTATTAGTACATACTCTCTCAGACTCTCACTGGTACAGTTTTAGATGGTTGGAAAGCTCATGCATGGGCTAAATATGCCATATTCATTATTAGTTCATACTCTGTCAGATTCTCACTGGTACAGTTTTATCTGGGTGGACAGCTCATGCCTAAGCTATGTGTGCCATATTCATTATTACAACATACTCTCTATGACTCTCACTGGTACCATTTTAGATGGGTGGACAGCTCATGCCTGCACTACCAGTGCCATATTCATTATTAGTTCATGCTCTCTATGACTCTCACTGGTAAAGTTTTAGATGGGTGGACAGCTCATGCCTAAGCTGTGTGTGCCATATTCATTATTACAACATACTCTATGACTCCCACTGGTATCATTTTAGATGGGTGGAAAGCTCATGCCTGCATTACCTATGCCATATTCATTATTAGTAGATAGTCTCTATGACTCTCACTGGTACTGTTTTAGATGGGTGGAGAGCTCATGCCTAGGCTACCTATGCCCTATTCATTATTAATACATGCTCTCTCAGAATCTCACTGGTACAGTTTTAGATGGATGGAAACCTCATGCCTGGGCTACCTACACTATATTCATTATTAGTTCATACTCTCTCAGATTCTCAATGTTACAGTTTTAGTTGGGTGGACAGCTCATGTCAAAGCTATTTTTGCCATATTCATTATTACAACATACTCTTTATGACTCTCACTGATACAGTTTTAGATGGGTGGACAGCTCATGCCTGCACTATCTGTGCCATATTCATTATTAGTTCATACTCTCAGACTCTCCCTGGTAGAGTTTTACATGTGTGGACAGCTGATGCCTGGGCTACCTATGCCATACTCAGTATTAGTACGTACTCTCTCAGACTTTCACTGGAACAGTTATAGATGGGTGGACAGGTCATGCCTAAGCTACCTATGCCATATTCATTATTAGCACATATTCAGACTCTCACTGGTGCAGTTTTAGATGGGTGGACAGCTCATGCCTGTACTGCCTATGCCATATTCATTGTTAGTTCATACTCTCACAGACTCTCAATGGTACAGTTTTAGATGGGTGGCCCACTTATGCCTGAGCTATATGTGCCATATTTATTATTAGTACATACTCTATGTCTCTCTCACTGATACAGTTTTAGATGGATGGACAGCTCAGGCATGCACTACCTATTCCATATTCATTATTAGTTCATACTCTGTATTACTCTCACTGGTACAGTTTTAGATGAGTGGATAACTCATGACTGAGCTATCTATGCCATATTCAGTATTAGTACATACTCTCTCAGACTCGCACTCTACATTTTTAGATCAATGGGCAGTTAATGCCTAAGCTACCTGTGCCATATTCATTATTAGTAAATATGTCTCAGACTCTCACTGGTACAGTTTTATATGGGTGGATAGCTCATGCCTGAGCTACCTGTGCCATATTCATTGTTAGTATATACTGTCTCAGACTCTCACGGTTACAGTTTTACTTGCCTGGACTGCTCATGTCTGAGCTACCTGTACCATATCCAGTATTAGTACATACTCTCCCTACAGTTTTAGATAGCTGGAGAGCTGATGCCTGCGCTATGTGTGCCATATTCAGTATTAGTACAAACCCTCTCAGACTCTCGCTTGTACAGTTTTAAATGGGTGGCCAGCACATGCCTTGGCTACTTATGCCTTATTTGTTATTATAACATACCCCCCTCAGATCTCACTGGTACAGTTTTAGATGGGTGGACAGCTCATGCCTGTGCTACCTGTGCCATATTCAGTATTAGTACATACTCTCTGTGACTCTCACTGGTACAGTTTTTGATGGGTGGACAGCTCATGCCTTTGTTACCTGTGCCATTTTTATTATTAGAACATACACTCTGAGACTCTTACTTGTATAGTGTTAGGTGGGTGGACAGCTCATGCTTGCACTACCTGTGCCATATTCATTATTAGTACATAATCTATCCGACTCTCACTGGTACAGTTTTAGATGTGTGAACAGCCCATGTGTAAGCTACCTATGTCATGTTCACTATTAGTACATAGTCTCTCAGACTTTCACTAATACAGTTTTAGATGGGTGGACAGCTCATGCTTGTACTACCAGTGCCATATTCATTATTAGTTTATACTCTCTATGACTCTCACTGGTACAATTTTAGAAGGGTGTACAGCTCATGGCTAAGCTACCTATGCCATATTCAGTATTAGAACATACTCTCTGAGTCTCACTGGTACAGTTTAGACAAGTGGGCAGGTCATACCTGCACTACCTGTGCCATGTTCATTATTAGTACATACACTCTCATACACTCACTGGTACAGTTTTAGATGGGTGGACAGCTCATGGCTAAGCTACCTATGTCATATATATTATTAGCACATATTCTCTCAGACTCTCACTCATACAGTTTTAGATGGGTGGACAGCTCGTCCCTAAGCTACCTGCACCATATTCATTATTATTACATCATCTCTCAGACTCTCTTTGGTACAGTTTTAGATGGGTGGACAACTCATGCTTGTGCTACATGTGCCATATTCATTATTAGTACATACGCTCCCAGACTCTCACTGGCACAGTTTTAAATATGTGGACAACTCATGCCTAAGCTGCCTGTGCTGTATTCATTATTAGTACATCCTCTCTCAGTCTCTCACTGGTACAGTTTTAGATGGGTGGACAGCTCATGCCTGAACTACCAGTGCCATATTCATTATTAGTTCATACTCTCTATGACTCTCACTTGTATAGTTTTAGATGGGTAGACAGCTCGTTCATAAGCTGTGTGTGTCATATTCATTATTACTGCATAGTCTCTATGACTCTCACTGGTACAGTTTTAGATGGGTAGACAGCTTATGTCTAAGCTACCTATGTCGTATTCATTATTAGTATGTACTCTCACTCTCACTGGTACAGTTTTAGATGGTTGGACAGGTCATGCTTGGGCTACCTATGGCATATTCATTATTAGTGCATACACTGAGTCTCACTGGTACAGTTTAGACAAGTGGACAGCTCATGCCTGCACTATACATGTGCCATGTTCATTATTAGTGCATACTCTCTCAAACACTCACTGGTACAGTTTTAGATGGGTGGACAACTCATGTGTAAGCTATCAATGCCTTATTTATTATTAGTACACACATTCTCAGACTCTCATTCATACAGTTTTAGATGGGTGGACAGCTCATCCCTAAGCTACATGTGCCATATTCATTATTATTACATAATCTGCCAGAATCTCACTGGTGCAGTTTTTGATGGGTGGACAGCTTAAGCCTATGTTACCTGTGCCATATTCATTATTAGTACATAGTCCTCATGCTCTCACTGGTACAGTTTTAGATGGTTGGACAGGTCATGCTTGGGCTACCTATGGCATATTCATTATTAGTTCATACTTTCTCAGATTCTCTCTGCTACAGTTTTAGATGGGTTGACAGTTCATGCTTGCACTACCTGTGCCATATTCATTGTTAGTACATAGTCTCTATGACTCTCACTGGTACTGTTTTAGATGGGTGGACAGCTCATGCCTGGGCTACCCATGCCATATTCAGTATTAGTATATACTCTGAATGACACTCACCGGTAAAGTTTTAGATGGGTAGACAGCTCATGCCTAAGCTACTGGTGCCATATTCATTATTAGTACATAATCTATCCGACTCTCACTGGTACAGTTTTAGATGTGTGAACAGCCCATGTGTAAGCTACCTATGTCATGTTCACTATTAGTACATAGTCTCTCAGAATTTCACTAATACAGTTTTAGATGGGTGGACAGCTCATGCTTGTACTACCAGTGCCATATTCATTATTAGTTTATACTCTCTATGACTCTCACTGGTACAGTTTTAGAAGGGTGTACAGCTCATGGCTAAGCTACCTATGCCATATTCAGTATTAGAACATACTCTCTGAGTCTCACTGGTACAGTTTAGACAAGTGGGCAGGTCATACCTGCACTACCTGTGCCATGTTCATTATTAGTTCATACACTCTCATACAGTCACTGGTACAGTTTTAGATGGGTGGACAGCTCATGGCTAAGCTACCTATGTCATATATATTATTTGCACATATTCTCTCAGACTCTCACTCATACAGTTTTAGATGGGTGGACAGCTCGTCCCTAAGCTACCTGCACCATATTCATTATTATTACATCATCTCTCAGACTCTCTTTGGTACAGTTTTAGATGGGTGGACAACTCATGCTTGTGCTACATGTGCCATATTCATTATTAGTACATACGCTCCCAGACTCTCACTGGTACAGTTTTAAATATGTGGACAACTCATGCCTAAGCTGCCTGTGCCGTATTCATTATTAGTACATCCTCTCTCAGTCTCTCACTGGTACAGTTTTAGATGGGTGGACAGCTCATGCCTGAACTACCAGTGCCATATTCATTATTAGTTCATACTCTCTATGACTCTCACTGGTATAGTTTTAGATGGGTAGACAGCTCGTTCATAAGCTGTGTGTGTCATATTCATTATTACTGCATAGTCTCTATGACTCTCACTGGTACAGTTTTAGATGGTGGGACAGCTCATGCTTGGGCTACCTATGCCATATTCATTATTAGTTCATACTCTCTCAAATTCTCACTGGTACAGTTTTATCTGGGTGGACAGCTCATGCCTAAGCTATGTGTGCCATATTCATTATTACAACATACTCTCTATGACTATCACTGGTACCATTTTAGATGGGTGGACAGCTCATGCCTGCACTACCAGTGCCATATTCATTATTAGTTCATGCTCTCTATGACTCTCACTGGTACAGTTTTAGATGGGTGGACAGCTCATGCCTAAGCTGTGTGTGCCATATTCATTATCACAACATACTCTCTATGACTCCCATTGGTACCATTTTAGATGGGTGGAAAGCTCATGCCTGCATTACCTATGCCATATTCATTATTAGTAGATAGTCTCTATGACTCTCACTGGTACTGTTTTAGATGGGTGGAAAGCTCATGCCTAGGCTACCTATGCCCTATTCATTATTAATACATGCTCTCTCAGAATCTCACTGGTACAGTTTTAGATGGATGGAAACCTCATGCCTGGGCTACCTACACCATATTCATTATTAGTTCATACTCTCTCAGATTCTCAATGTTACAGTTTTAGTTGGGTGGACAGCTCATGCCAAAGCTATTTCTGCCATATTCATTATTACAACATACTCTTTATGACTCTCACTGATACAGTTTTAGATGGGTGGACAGCTCATGCCTGTACTATCTGTGCCATATTCATTATTAGTTCATACTCTCTCACTCTCTCCCTGGTAGAGTTTTACATGGGTGGACAGCTGATGCCTGGGCTACCTATGCCATATTCATTGTTAGTTCATCCTCTCACAGACTCTCAATGGTACAGTTTTAGATGGGTGGCCCACTTATGCCTGAGCTATATGTGCCATATTTATTATTAGTACATACTCTATGTCTCTCTCACTAGTAAAGTTGTAGATGGATGGACAGCTCAGGCATGCACTACCTATTCCATATTCATTATTAGTTCATACTCTGTATTACTCTCACTGGTACAGTTTTAGATGAGTGGATAACTCATGACTGAGCTATCTATGCCATATTCAGTATTAGTACATACTCTCTCCGACTTGCACTCTACATTTTTAGATCAATGGGCAGCTAATGCCTAAGCTACCTGTGCCATATTCATTATTAGTAAATATGTCTCAGACTCTTACTGGTACAGTTTTATATGGGTGGACAGCTCATGCCTGAGCTACCTGTGCCATATTCATTGTTAGTATATACTGTCTCAGACTCTCACTGTTACAGTTTTACTTGCCTGGACTGCTCATGCCTGAGCTACCTGTGCCATATTCAGTATTAGTACATACTCTCCCAACAGTTTTAGATAGGTGGAGAGCTGATGCCTGCGCTACGTGTGCCATATTCAGTATTAGTACAAACCCTCTCAGACTCTCGCTTGTACAGTTTTAGATGGGTGGCCAGCACATGCCTTGGCTACTTATGCCTTATTTGTTATTATAACATAGCCTCTCAGACCTCACCGGTACAGTTTTAGATGGGTGGACAGCTCATACCTTTGTTACCTGTGCCATATTCATTATTAGAACATACTCTATGAGACTCTTACTTGTATAGTGTTAGGTGGGTGGACAGCTCATGCCTGCACTACCTGTGCCATATTCATTATTAGTACATACTGTATCAGACTCTCACTTGCACAGTTTTAGATGCCTGGACAACTCATGTCTGAGCTACCTGTGCCATATTCATTATTAGTACAAACTCTCTCAGACACTCACTGGTACAGTTTTAGATGGTTGGAAAACTCATGCCTGCACTACCTGTGACATATTCATTATTAGTACAAACTCTCTCAGACTCTCACTGGTACAGTTTTAGATGGATGGACAGTTCATGCCTGCACTACCTGTGCCATATTCATTATTAGTACATAGTCTCTCAGACTCTCACTGGTACAGTTTTAGATGGGTGGACAACTCATGCCTAAGCTACCTGTGCCATATTCATTATTAGTACAAACTCTCTCAGATTCTCACTAGTACAATTTTAGATGGGTGGACAGCTCATGCCTAAGCTACCTATGCCATATATATTATTAGCACATATTCTCTCAGACTCTCACTCATACAGTTTTAGATGAGTGGACAGCTCATCCCTAAGCTACCTGTGCCATATTCATTATTATTACATCATCTCTCAGACTTTCTTTGGTACAGTTTTAGATGAGTGGACAACTCATGCTTGCTTACATGTGCCATATTCATTATTAGCACATACGCTCCCAGACTCTCACTGGTACAGTTTTAAATATGTGGACAACTCATGCCTAAGCTACCTGTGCCATATTCATTATTAGTAAATCCTCTCTCAGTCTCTCACTGGTACAGTTTTAGATGAGTGGATAGCTCATGCCTGCACTACCAGTGCCATATTCATTATTAGTTCATACTCTCTATGACTCTCACTGGTAAGTTTTAGATGGGTGGACAGCTCATCCCTAAGCTGTGTGTGCCATATTCATTATTAGTACATAATCTGTCAGATTCTCTCTGGTATTGTTTTAGATTGGTAGACAGCTCATTCATAAGCTGTGTGTGTCATATTCATTATTACTGCATAGTCTCTATGACTCTCACTGGTACCATTTTAGATGGATGGACAGTTCGGGCCTGTGCTACCTGTGCCATATTCATTATTAGTACATACTCTCTCAGACTCTCACTGGTACAGTTTTAGATGGTTGGAAAGCTCATGCATGGGCTAAATATGCCATATTCATTATTAGTTCATACTCTGTCAGATTCTCACTGGTACAGTTTTATCTGGGTGGACAGCTCATGCCTAAGCTATGTGTGCCATATTCATTATTACAACATACTCTCTATGACTCTCACTGGTACCATTTTAGATGGGTGGACAGCTCATGCCTGCACTACCAGTGCCATATTCATTATTAGTTCATGCTCTCTATGACTCTCACTGGTAAAGTTTTAGATGGGTGGACAGCTCATGCCTAAGCTGTGTGTGCCATATTCATTATTACAACATACTCTCTATGACTCCCACTGGTATCATTTTAGATGGGTGGAAAGCTCATGCCTGCATTACCTATGCCATATTCATTATTAGTAGATAGTCTCTATGACTCTCACTGGTACTGTTTTAGATGGGTGGAGAGCTCATGCCTAGGCTACCTATGCCCTATTCATTATTAATACATGCTCTCTCAGAATCTCACTGGTACAGTTTTAGATGGATGGAAACCTCATGCCTGGGCTACCTACACTATATTCATTATTAGTTCATACTCTCTCAGATTCTCAATGTTACAGTTTTAGTTGGGTGGACAGCTCATGTCAAAGCTATTTTTGCCATATTCATTATTACAACATACTCTTTATGACTCTCACTGATACAGTTTTAGATGGGTGGACAGCTCATGCCTGCACTATCTGTGCCATATTCATTATTAGTTCATACTCTCTCAGACTCTCCCTGGTAGAGTTTTACATGTGTGGACAGCTGATGCCTGGGCTACCTATGCCATACTCAGTATTAGTACGTACTCTCTCAGACTTTCACTGGAACAGTTATAGATGGGTGGACAGGTCATGCCTAAGCTACCTATGCCATATTCATTATTAGCACATATTCAGACTCTCACTGGTGCAGTTTTAGATGGGTGGACAGCTCATGCCTGTACTGCCTATGCCATATTCATTGTTAGTTCATACTCTCACAGACTCTCAATGGTACAGTTTTAGATGGGTGGCCCACTTATGCCTGAGCTATATGTGCCATATTTATTATTAATACATACTCTATGTCTCTCTCACTGATACAGTTTTAGATGGATGGACAGCTCAGGCATGCACTACCTATTCCATATTCATTATTAGTTCATACTCTGTATTACTCTCACTGGTACAGTTTTAGATGAGTGGATAACTCATGACTGAGCTATCTATGCCATATTCAGTATTAGTACATACTCTCTCAGACTCGCACTCTACATTTTTAGATCAATGGGCAGTTAATGCCTAAGCTACCTGTGCCATATTCATTATTAGTAAATATGTCTCAGACTCTCACTGGTACAGTTTTATATGGGTGGATAGCTCATGCCTGAGCTACCTGTGCCATATTCATTGTTAGTATATACTGTCTCAGACTCTCACGGTTACAGTTTTATTTGCCTGGACTGCTCATGTCTGAGCTACCTGTACCATATCCAGTATTAGTACATACTCTCCTACAGTTTTAGATAGCTGGAGAGCTGATGCCTGCGCTATGTGTGCCATATTCAGTATTAGTACAAACCCTCTCAGACTCTCGCTTGTACAGTTTTAAATGGGTGGCCAGCACATGCCTTGGCTACTTATGCCTTATTTGTTATTATAACATACCCCCCTCAGATCTCACTGGTACAGTTTTAGATGGGTGGACAGCTCATGCCTGTGCTACCTGTGCCATATTCAGTATTAGTACATACTCTCTATGACTCTCACTGGTACAGTTTTTGATGGGTGGACAGCTCATGCCTTTGTTACCTGTGCCATTTTTATTAGAACATACACTCTGAGACTCTTACTTGTATAGTGTTAGGTGGGTGGACAGCTCATGCTTGCACTACCTGTGCCATATTCATTATTAGTACATAATCTATCCGACTCTCACTGGTACAGTTTTAGATGTGTGAACAGCCCATGTGTAAGCTACCTATGTCATGTTCACTATTAGTACATAGTCTCTCAGACTTTCACTAATACAGTTTTTGATGGGTGGACAGCTCATGCTTGTACTACCAGTGCCATATTCATTATTAGTTTATACTCTCTATGACTCTCACTGGTACAATTTTAGAAGGGTGTACAGCTCATGGCTAAGCTACCTATGCCATATTCAGTATTAGAACATACTCTGAGTCTCACTGGTACAGTTTAGACAAGTGGGCAGGTCATACCTGCACTACCTGTGCCATGTTCATTATTAGTGCATACACTCTCATACACTCACTGGTACAGTTTTAGATGGGTGGACAGCTCATGGCTAAGCTACCTATGCCATATTCAGTATTAGAACATACTCTCTGAGTCTCACTGGTACAGTTTAGACAAGTGGGCAGGTCATACCTGCACTACCTGTGCCATGTTCATTATTAGTACATACACTCTCATACACTCACTGGTACAGTTTTAGATGGGTGGACAGCTCATGGCTAAGCTACCTATGTCATATATATTATTAGCACATATTCTCTCAGACTCTCACTCATACAGTTTTAGATGGGTGGACAGCTCGTCCCTAAGCTACCTGCACCATATTCATTATTATTACATCATCTCTCAGACTCTCTTTGGTACAGTTTTAGATGGTGGACAACTCATGCTTGTGCTACATGTGCCATATTCATTATTAGTACATACGCCCCAGACTCTCACTGGCACAGTTTTAAATATGTGGACAACTCATGCCTAAGCTGCCTGTGCTGTATTCATTATTAGTACATCCTCTCTCAGTCTCTCACTGGTACAGTTTTAGATGGGTGGACAGCTCATGCCTGAACTACCAGTGCCATATTCATTATTAGTTCATACTCTCTATGACTCTCACTTGTATAGTTTTAGATGGGTAGACAGCTCGTTCATAAGCTGTGTGTGTCATATTCATTATTACTGCATAGTCTCTATGACTCTCACTGGTACAGTTTTAGATGGGTAGACAGCTTATGTCTAAGCTACCTATGTCGTATTCATTATTAGTATGTACTCTCACTCTCACTGGTACAGTTTTAGATGGTTGGACAGGTCATGCTTGGGCTACCTATGGCATATTCATTATTAGTGCATACACTGAGTCTCACTGGTACAGTTTAGACAAGTGGACAGCTCATGCCTGCACTATACATGTGCCATGTTCATTATTAGTGCATACTCTCTCAAACACTCACTGGTACAGTTTTAGATGGGTGGACAACTCATGTGTAAGCTATCAATGCCTTATTTATTATAAGTACACACATTCTCAGACTCTCATTCATACAGTTTTAGATGGGTGGACAGCTCATCCCTAAGCTACATGTGCCATATTCATTATTATTACATAATCTGCCAGAATCTCACTGGTGCAGTTTTTGATGGGTGGACAGCTCAAGCCTATGTTACCTGTGCCATATTCATTATTAGTACATAGTCTCATGCTCTCACTGGTACAGTTTTAGATGGTTGGACAGGTCATGCTTGGGCTACCTATGGCATATTCATTATTAGTTCATACTTTCTCAGATTCTCTCTGCTACAGTTTTAGATGGGTTGACAGTTCATGCTTGCACTACCTGTGCCATATTCATTGTTAGTACATAGTCTCTATGACTCTCACTGGTACTGTTTTAGATGGGTGGACAGCTCATGCCTGGGCTACCCATGCCATATTCAGTATTAGTATATACTCTGAATGACACTCACCGGTAAAGTTTTAGATGGGTAGACAGCTCATGCCTAAGCTACCGGTGCCATATTCATTATTAGTACATAATCTATCCGCCTCTCACTGGTACAGTTTTAGATGTGTGAACAGCCCATGTGTAAGCTACCTATGTCATGTTCACTATTAGTACATAGTCTCTCAGAATTTCACTAATACAGTTTTAGATGGGTGGACAGCTCATGCTTGTACTACCAGTGCCATATTCATTATTAGTTTATACTCTCTATGACTCTCACTGGTACAGTTTTAGAAGGGTGTACAGCTCATGGCTAAGCTACCTATGCCATATTCAGTATTAGAACATACTCTCTGAGTCTCACTGGTACAGTTTAGACAAGTGGGCAGGTCATACCTGCACTACCTGTGCCATGTTCATTATTAGTTCATACACTCTCATACAGTCACTGGTACAGTTTTAGATGGGTGGACAGCTCATGGAAAAAGCTACCTATGTCATATATATTATTAGCACATATTCTCTCAGACTCTCACTCATACAGTTTTAGATGGGTGGACAGCTCGTCTCTAAGCTACCTGCACCATATTCATTATTATTACATCATCTCTCAGACTCTCTTTGGTACAGTTTTAGATGGGTGGACAACTCATGCTTGTGCTACATGTGCCATATTCATTATTAGTACATACGCTCCCAGACTCTCACTGGCACAGTTTTAAATATGTGGACAACTCATGCCTAAGCTTCCTGTGCCATATTCATTATTAGTACATCCTCTCTCAGTCTCTCACTGGTACAGTTTTAGATGGGTGGACAGCTCATGCCTGAACTACCAGTGCCATATTCATTATTAGTTCATACTCTCTATGACTCTCACTGGTATAGTTTTAGATGGGTAGACAGCTCGTTCATAAGCTGTGTGTGTCATATTCATTATTACTGCATAGTCTCTATGACTCTCACTGGTACAGTTTTAGATGGTGGGACAGCTCATGCTTGGGCTACCTATGCCATATTCATTATTAGTTCATACTCTCTGAAATTCTCACTGGTACAGTTTTATCTGGGTGGACAGCTCATGCCTAAGCTATGTGTGCCATATTCATTATTACAACATACTCTCTATGACTCTCACTGGTACCATTTTAGATGGGTGGACAGCTCATGCCTGCACTACCAGTGCCATATTCATTATTAGTTCATGCTCTCTATGACTCTCACTGGTAAAGTTTTAGATGGGTGGACAGCTCATGCCTAAGCTGTGTGTGCCATATTCATTATTACAACATACTCTCTATGACTCCCACTGGTATCATTTTAGATGGGTGGAAAGCTCATGCCTGCATTACCTATGCCATATTCATTATTAGTAGATAGTCTCTATGACTCTCACTGGTACTGTTTTAGATGGGTGGAGAGCTCATGCCTAGGCTACCTATGCCCTATTCATTATTAATACATGCTCTCTCAGAATCTCACTGGTACAGTTTTAGATGGATGGAAACCTCATGCCTGGGCTACCTACACTATATTCATTATTAGTTCATACTCTCTCAGATTCTCAATGTTACAGTTTTAGTTGGGTGGACAGCTCATGCCAAAGCTATTTTTGCCATATTCATTATTACAACATACTCTTTATGACTCTCACTGATACAGTTTTAGATGGGTGGACAGCTCATGCCTGCACTATCTGTGCCATATTCATTATTAGTTCATACTCTCTCAGACTCTCCCTGGTTGAGTTTTACATGTGTGGACAGCTGATGCCTGGGCTACCTATGCCATACTCAGTATTAGTACGTACTCTCTCAGACTTTCACTGGAACATTATTAGCACATACTCAGACTCTCACTGGTGCAGTTTTAGATGGGTGGACAGCTCATGCCTGTACTGCCTATGCCAAATTCATTGTTAGTTCATACTCTCACAGACTCTCAATGGTACAGTTTTAGATGGGTGGCCCGCTTATGCCTGAGCTATATGTGCCATATTTATTATTAGTACATACTCTATGTCTCTCTCACTGATACAGTTTTAGATGGATGGACAGCTCAGGCCTGTGCTACCTATTCCATATTTATTATTAGTTCATACTCTGTATGACTCTCACTGGTACAGTTTTAGATGGGTGGACAACTCATGACTGAGCTATCTATGCCATATTCAGTATTAGTACATACTCTCTCAGACTCGCACTCTACATTTTTAGATCAATGGGCAGTTAATGCCTAAGCTACCTGTGCCATATTCATTATTAGTAACTATGTCTCAGACTCTCACTGGTACAGTTTTATATGGGTGGATAGCTCATGCCTGAGCTACCTGTGCCATATTCATTGTTAGTATATACTGTCTCAGACTCTCACGGTTACAGTTTTACTTGCCTGGACTGCTCATGTCTGAGCTACCTGTACCATATCCAGTATTAGTACATACTCTCCCTACAGTTTTAGATAGCTGGAGAGCTGATGCCTGCGCTATGTGTGCCATATTCAGTATTAGTACAAACCCTCTCAGACTCTCGCTTGTACAGTTTTAAATGGGTGGCCAGCACATGCCTTGGCTACTTATGCCTTATTTGTTATTATAACATACCCCCCTCAGATCTCACTGGTACAGTTTTAGATGGGTGGACAGCTCATGCCTGTGCTACCTGTGCCATATTCAGTATTAGTACATACTCTCTATGACTCTCACTGGTACAGTTTTTGATGGGTGGACAGCTCATGCCTGGGCTACCTATGCCATATTCATTATTAGTACATACTGTCTCAGACTCTCACTGGTACAGTTTTAGATGGGTGGGCAACTCATGCCTTTGTTACCTGTGCCATTTTTATTATTAGAACATACACTCTGAGACTCTTACTTGTATAGTGTTAGGTGGGTGGACAGCTCATGCTTGCACTACCTGTGCCATATTCATTATTAGTACAAACTCTCTCAGATTCTCACTGGTACAGTTTTAGATGGTTGGAAAACTCATGCCTGCACTACCTATGCCATATTCATTATTAGTACATACACTCTGACTCTCACTGGTACACTTTTAGATGGGTGGACAGCTCATGCTTAAGCTACCTGTGTCATATTTATTATTAGTACAAACTCTCTCAGACTCTCACTGGTACAGTTTTAGATGGGTGGACAGCTCATGCCTGCACTACCTGTGACATATTCATTATTAGTACAAACTCTCTCAGACTCTCACTAGTACAGTTTTAGATGGGTGGACAGCTCATGCCTAAGCTACCTGTGCCAAATTCATTATTAGTACAAACTCTCACAGACTCTCACTGGTACAGTTTTAGATGGATGGACAGTTCAGGCCTGCGCTACCTGTCCCATATTCATTATTAGTACAAACTCTCTCAGAATCTCACTGGTACAGTTTTAGGTGGATGGACAGTTCAGGCCTGCACTACCTGTGCCATATTCATTATTAGTACAAACTCTCTCAGACTCTCACTGGTACAGTTTTAGATGGGTGGACAGCTCATGCCTAAGCTACTTGTGCCATATTCATTATTAGTACAAACTCTCTCAGACTCTCACTGGTACAGTTTTAGATGGGTGGACAGCTCATGCCTGCACTACCTGTGACATATTCATTATTAGTACAAACTCTCTCAGACTCTCACTGGTACAGTTTTAGATGGGTAGACGGCTCATGCCTAAGCTACCTGTGCCAAATTCATTATTAGCACAAACTCTCTCAGACTCTCACTGGTACAGTTTTAGATGGATGGACAGTTCAGGCCTGCGCTACCTGTCCCATATTCATTATTAGTACAAACTCTCTCAGACTCTCACTGGTACCGTTTTAGATGGATGGACAGTTCAGGCCTGCGCTACCTGTGCCATATTCATTATTAGTACAAACTCTCTCAGACTCTCACTGGTACAGTTCTAGATGGGTGGACAGCTCATGCCTGCACTACCTGTGACATATTCATTATTAGTACAAACTCTCTCAGACTCTCACTGGTACAGTTTTAGATGGGTGGACAGCTCATGCCTGCACTACCTGTGACATATTCATTATTAGTACAAACTCTCTCAGACTCTTACTGGTACAGTTTTAGATGGGTGGGCAGCTCATGCCTGCACTACCTGTGACATATTCATTATTAGTACAAACTCTCTCAGACTCTCACTGGTACAGTTTTAGATGGGTGGACAGCTCATGCCTGTGCTGGTTGTGCCATATTATTACTGGTACAAACTAATAAGAAAACTGCTATTGAGCTGCTGCATGAAAGACAATGGGCCGGATTCATGAAGGCTTACATGGAGTTTAAGAGTAGTGTAAGCCTCCGTGTAAGCCTCCCGATCCAGGAACAGCCCAAACCTCCATGTAAGAGACAGCTAAAATGTCTCTTACACGGACTGGGCGTGGAAATGCTCAATACCTCATCTGCAGCTCAAAGATATGCAAATGAGGTATTTGAGCGATCCAGGAAGCCCAAAGCAGTCTGTGTAACGGACGTTTTAGCTGCAGAAATGTACTCAGCTGACAACTGAGTACATTTCTGCAAAATTGACAATGGAGTTATGTCAGCTCCAAATAAAGGGTGCATATGTTTCATCTAGCATGCCAATGACCAAATATGTGGCCATTGGCATTAAAAAGTGTTGCAAAATTATTTAAAATAACATTTTTTTTCATGGGATTTTCATGTTTAACTGCAGCGCATGCCTGCGCAAACGGGGTGTGCTGCCTAAAAGTGAAAACCGAAGCTTATAAGCCCACAATTGTGAGTTTCATGTATTACATGGAATGACAATGCAGGGACTAGCAGACCAAAAACAATATGGCCTCCGTGTAGTGGTTGCCAAGGGGGGGAAGCTCAGTGTAAGAGATGTAACTAAGCATTACTAGGCAATCCTATGTAAATGAGGGTTACAATACTGAATCACACTGCCACATAGGCAATGAGCACTGTCCGAGTAGTGTAAGAGTTACAGAAGGGGGAGGAATAGAGTAAGAGGTAGGCGACATCACGGGGGTGAATGATAGAAATAAATGTACACATTGGAGGGCAGTGTAACATGACAGATGACAGACAGACAGACATCAGGGAGGGAGGTGTGTCCCAACAGAACACTAGGAAAGTCAAGAAATAGAGGGTGCACACTATCCCTACACTCAAACTTTCTTGATATACGTGCATTCGCACGTGTGCGCGCGTCTAAGGCAGGTTTAACATGTGGGAGCGTGTTGCAAACCGTTTACAATGGTTTGCGTGGGCGTGCACATGTGTAAGGCAATGTGCGCGCGTTTTACCATGAATCAGCCAAGTCCACACCGTGTAAGGATGTGTGCGCGTGTTTAAGTAACTGTGAGCGTGCTTAAGCTAGTTTGCACATTGCTCCCCCTGAGGAAACAGAGAGGAAAAAGGAAACAACCAGAATACAAGGAAGCTGCCAGAGGATACTGCTGGAGTTAATTGGTGATAACAATTGGAAGCAGGCAATTACACAGGCAGACTAGAAGCCCAACCCAGCACTTAAAACACTGCAAACAGCAGTGCAGGGTGTTTCTCTCAAGAGATACTGCAAGAAAGGAGTAAGCTATCAGAATTGAAAACTGAAAAAGCTGAACTCAGAGCAGAAATGCTAGGGGCTGCCATAGCTGTTATAATCAGGCATAGGCGAATTGCTGAGGGTGGTGATAATGCAGATGCTGACAGACAACCCAGAGTGAGGAGAAGGAGAAGAGTATACAGGCCCAGGGTCACCTACCATGGGTTACGAGATGGAGATAGTAGAGCTACAGAGTGGACAGAGACCTTCTGCAGCAAATTGTTGAGCTGTGCAGGCCACGTCTCACACACAGAACCAACAGAGGGGAACCCATCCCAGTGGAAACCAAGGTATGTGTTGGCCTAAGAATACTAGCAACAGGTACCTTCCAGAGACCAACTGGTGATATGATGGGGATATCACAGGCATCAGCCTCCAGGGTACTGCACCAGTTCCTGGATGCCATGTCAGCACATGTCGGTGATCATGTATATTTCCCCAATGCCCGTGAGGTATTAGCCAGCAATATGCGTCTCTTCCAGCAAATAGCGGGATACCCTGAGGTACTGGGTGCAATAGACTGCATGCACATACGCATCAAAGCACCAGCCGGTGAGCAGGGTAGAGCCTATATTAACCGCAAGGTATTCCCCTCCATCAACTACCAAGTCGTGTGTGATGCCCACGGCATAATAATGAATGTGTGTGCTGGCTGCCCTGGGAGCTACCACGATTCCCACATCTGGCATCTGACGCAGCTGTACCAATCATTTGCCAGTGGGGACTTCCCACACGGACACCTAGTGGAGGATGCAGGTTATGCACTTGAGCCGTGGCTGATGACACCCATCAGAAATGCACACACACCTGAACAGGAACGCCATAATGAGGAACACGCACAAACACGTAATGTCATAGAGCGTGTGTTTGGGCTGCTCAAGTCACGGTTCCGGTGTCTGGACACATCTGGTGGAGGCTTCAGTACACACCAACTACATGTACCCAAATGATCATGATATGTGCTATGCTACATAATATGATCCTGTGGAAACAGCTGCAGCAGGACCAGCATAGGGCTGGGCCAAACATACCCCCACCATTGCCAAGGCCACCACAGGCAGAGGGTGACTCGGAGGAGGAACAACCTGACCTTGCCCCAGTAGGCAGAAGGAGGCATGCCCAGTATGCCCTGGCCTTGGCAAAGAGGCAACGCATAGCACATACACTGGCTTAGTAGGAACACTGGGACTGATACCCGCTCCGACTAACTCATATAGTAACAGGGACGCCTAACATGACACAACCTGCTTCCAAACATGTACAGGGAGTGTAGTATGTGCATCCGACAGAGGCAGCCCTGCAGCACCACCTGAGGCATGAATACCATGTGTTAAATAATGTAACACCATGTACCCTATGCACACCTGAGGACCCTGACTAACATCCACCCTCACCAATAATGAACCACAAAAACACAAACCCACCTTCATAGGTACCACATGGGTTAGGAGGTTCAAATCTTTAGCTCTCATGGTTCTGGTGGACTTGGATTGCTTGCAGTGGAGCATGTCCACCAAATCCTGATTGGACATGGTCTTGTATGTCAGGCATAGGTCACCTGTAAGTAGGCGGTATGCTACTGAATAAAGCTGGATTTCCTTTAGTCTGGAAGCATATGACATGTGTTGTAGACCCGTGATCCTCTTGGTAAGGTACGTTTGGGGTCTCTCCAGCTGTTGCAAGTGCTGGGTGAGGTACATACCAAATGGGGCTTTGTATTCAATCATGGGCCTGATAAGGGAGAAGTATAAAGGTACAATGACCCCCTTTGATCTGGATGGAAAACCCTTCATGATAAGGTGGGCAAGATAGAAAGTCTTTCTAACCACCTTGGCAACATGGGTGTCAAACGAGAGGTCACTATCTACATGGGTCCCCTGGTGTCTGACTTTGTTTGCTGTGCTCAGTGGGTTGCTGTCTATGTATTGATTTGTGGGTACTTTGTTCCTCCCAAAGGGGATGACTACACATCAGTTGCAGTCAGTTTCAGGCCATGATTCCGGCACCAGCTATCTGTTTTTGTGAGGGCATTCTGTAGGATGTGTGCGCCCGGCTGATGTATTCACTATGGTGCCTAAGTTGCAGTCATCTGCAAACTTTGTCAGCCACAACCCTCCTATGTTTGCTTCCACATCTGAAATGTAAATGCCAAATAAGAGGGGTCCCAGGACAGATCCTTGTGGGACACCACTTGTGACTGGCTTTGAATCTGACAAGGCACCTGCAATGTTGACTTTATGGGTTCTGTTTCTTAGCCATTTTGCAACCTATCCTGTGACATATGGTGTTATATTTCAGCTGTTGAGCTTGTCTATGATGCCTGAGTGGGGTATTGTGTCAAAGGCCTTAGCCAAGTGCAGGTAGGCTGTGTGGACCGCTTAGCCCTCATCAATGGCCCTACTGACAGTTTCAAAATAGTCAACTAGGTGCAAAAGGCAGGGTCTGCCCTGTACAAAGCTGAACTGGGTGGGATCAAGGGTCTGTAGGTCACCAATATCTCTGTTTAACAGCTCCATAATGACACTTTCCATAGCTTTGCAGACAAGGCTGGTTAAACGTGTGGAGGTAGTTCCCAGGGTCTGTGGAGGCATCTGCTTTGTGGAGTGGGACCACTGTTGCTGTACGCCAGTGTTCAGGTACATATCCTGCAGCAAGGCTAAGGTTAAATAGCATTTGTATAAACGGGTTTAGCTCCTTCTGGAGTTCACGTAGCACACAACTGGGGATACCATCAGGTCCCATTGATGCTGTGTTCATGTCTTTGCTGAGTGAGGCTCTCACATGGACATCTGAGATGACAGTGAGGTTACATTCAGCTGTGATAACTATTGTCTTTTGGGGGTGAGGGAGGGGGGAAATTGCACTGAACCTGTCTGCCAGAATGTTGCCAATATCTGTTAGGTCACTGAAATGTATGTTGTTGTGTACCAACTCTGAGCATATCTGAGGGTTCCCACCCAGGTTTCTGACATAACTGAAGAAGGCATTCTGGTTATCTTTATTGTCTTTGGTGATTTTTGTCTCAAAGTTGACCTTGGATGTCTTTATGAGAGAATGCAGCTTTTTACTAGTGCTGATCATAGCTGCCTTCCCTTTAGGAGATGTAGCTCTGTCTTGCATTAGTATCCTTTTTTTGTTATACAGTTTGTTTATGGCTGGGGTCCACCAGACAGGCCACTTTCCCGTGGTGGAGAGGGTCTTGGTTTTATTTGTGATTGCATGGTCCATGCTTTCTTGGAGATGTCCATAGAAAGCGTCTGTAAAGGAGTCACCATTGTGTGTTGTGGTTTCCACTGGCCCAGTGGGCTTAAAGGATACCATCTCAGTCTGAAGATGTGTGAAGTCAGCTTTTGAGATGTTTGTCACTATACTCTTTGTATTGTACTAGCACCTAATAATATTTA